>NC_084638.1:17818052-18083052 GCF_033978795.1 Nerophis ophidion
GCCATTAAACTACTACAACACTTACTACATTGACCTACTCAGTGGCCTAGTGGTTACAATGTTCGCCCTAAAATCTGTGGATTGTGAGTTCAAACCCCAAACCCAGTCATACCAAAGACTATAAAAATGGGACCAGTTACCTTACTGCTTGGCACTCGGCATCAAGGGTTGGAATTGGGGGTTAAATCACCATAAAAATTATTCCCGGGCGTGCACACCGCTGCTGCTCACTGCTCTCTTCACCTCCTAATGGTGGGTCAAGGGTGATGGGCCAAATGCAGAGAATAATCTTGCCACACCTGGTGTGTGTGTGACAATCATTAGTACTTTAACTTTTTAATGTGGCAGTAAATGTCGAAATCTAAAGCTGACATCTTGATCTCATACCATCTCAAACCAATTGGCCGTTCATTATTAAGTGAAATGTCTTAAAGTCGCTTAAATTTTTTCTTTAACCAAGGAACATTATGCACTATCCAGTTACTCGATTAATTGAAAACATTTCCAGTTGAACACTTGATTAATAACATTTTCAAAAGCCACAGCCCATTATTTCATGTACGATTTAATATTTAGCATGTAGGAGTTAAAATGTGTTTTGTTTGTGTCCTGTAGACATCCATCAGCTGATTGAACACCAAAAAGAATGTCTCCCTCATCTGCAGGGGGACAGTTTCACTTTAGAGTATCTACAGCCCTCACATTTTAAAGAGGAAGAGGAGGGAGAGTGTCCTGTAGGGCAGGAGGAGGCTGATCTCAGCAAGTTTCCACTGACTGTTGTCTCTGTGAAGACTGAAAAGCATGAAGACAAACCACCTGAGTCCTCACAGCTTCATCACAGTCCAAGTAAGCACAACATCCACATATCATCTAATACAATGTTTGTGACACATGTTCATCCGGGGGCCACATTTATGACTAAAGCTTTTATTTGCTTCTTAACACCAACATTTAAAAACAAATTCTCATCAATCATCAACAGTGTAATTGCTGTGGTGTAACCATGTGACCTAGAGGCCGTCCTCCTTACCTCACGTGGTCAAATGAAGGCAAACATTCAATATGGCTACTGTTTATTTACCTTAGCAGCACATATGTCAGCATATTTCAAAGGTTTAGTGGTGAAGATTAGAGATGTATATACCAAGTACCATTTTTTTTTTAAATTAATACTGGTTCCTAATCACGTCGTCCATGAGGACAGTGAAGATTCTGGACTAACGACACAACTATTTGTATTTTTGATAGCAGCTGACTGACGTAACTATGACACGTTGTCACATTGAGTTCAGCTGCCGCTGCTACACATTAAAATTAGCTTTGAATAATGATAAATAAGGTAGCAACATTATGCAAAAGTTTGATGTTTGTGTTATTGACAAAAAGATGACATAACTGCATTTCACCTTGCACTGCACACATAGTTGACTTCTGTAAGACTTCAAATAAACAGCTGCTGATAAAAGACTTCCCTGCTCTGAGATGTTACAGAACATCATGTTAGAGGTGTTCGACTTCTTGTGCTAATAGGAATGCTATTTAAAATGCCTTTTTTCCACTTTTTATTTCCACAAATGACATGTAGTACCGATAAATACTGGTATTGATAAGGGGTATCGATTAGGGTATCATATCAATAAATTCCTAGCGATTTATATCCCTCCTGAAGATAGAAGCTAGATATCCTAAATATATAATTTCAACGTTTGTTTGGATTTAGTTACTTCTCTGCTGTCCAGCAATGTCTCAATCAATCTATTTTATTAGTACTAATTAGCAAAGTTGTCTTGTCTTTTTAAAGTCTTTATTTTGTCAGCCCCCTCGCGGTTAAGTCGTCCGAGTGCAAACTATTTGTGACTGATGAAACTTTCTGTGAATCAAAATTTAAGAAATTGTTCCGGAAAGTTAATTACTTTGAAGACGGCCAATAAATACGCAATCAGAATCAGAGATACTTTAATAATCCTCGAGGGGAAATTAAGTGTTGTAACAATACCAATATTTTGCTACCGGTTAGGGGTGTAACGGTACACAAACATTTTGGTTCGGTACGTACCTGGGTTTAGAGGCCACGGTTCGGTTTATTTTCGGTACAGTAAGAAAACAACAAAATATAATTTTTATCCTGCCTTCCTTAAGCACACTTGTACACGAAGGCAGTAAGTTCAACACCTTCCGCTCATCAAAACTCTGAACACCAGGTTGACTGATGGAGGCCAGGTTTATTGACAATTGCAAGGGTGACACTGTAGGACACAAACATTGTAAATGTAAATGCATAAATTAAATGAACTTAATAATGTCATATCACAGACCAATGATGATTAAGTATTCCGTTTGAATTAAATCTAAGTTTAACTGTGTCACACACCACTGTATGTGTTGTTATGATTAATAATACCAGTGACAGATGAGCCTTCTACCGTTTAAATTGTCTTAAGTAACAGTACAACAAACGTCCACTAGATGGTGGCAGATGACAACAAATGCAAGTTAGTGGACAAGTGATGTAATCAGAGATCGTCTAACATCATAAAACACACACATTTCACAGCTAAATATGATTCATTGTGTACTATAAACATTAAAGATGGGTACATGCCAACAATGCCACGAACAGCATAAGATGTGATAATTGTTTGCTGAAACACGAGGAGTAATGCGGAGTTGTGTGCACCAGTCTGAAATCTTTCCGGAGTCTAAACACGTGACCTACCTACGTGTTTCTTAAAGGTACAGCTCACTTAACAGAACCAACTGTAATGACTCGGAAACAAAACACACACTAAATAAAGTAATCTTGATAACTGAGGCAGAACAATTTTTTTGGTTATTTATTTAAAGGGGAACATTATCACAATTTCAAAAGGGTTAAAAACAATAAAAAATCAGTTCCCAGTGGCTTGTTGTATTTTTTGAAGCTTTTTTCAAAATATTACCGGTCCCAGAATATCCCTAAATAAAGCTTATTTTCGTCTCTCTGCGAAGACACTGGTCATTTACCTGTGACGTCACACAGTGCTACCAATGTAAACAAACAATGGGAATACCACAGCAAGATATAGTGACATTAGCTCGGATTCAAACTCGGATTTCAGCGACTTAAGCGATTCAACAGATTACGCATGTATTGAAACAGATGGTTGGAGTATGAAAATATTGAAGAAGAAACTGAAGCTATTGAGCGAATAGCTATTGACGCTATTCATAGCCATAGCATGGGCGTATAGCTGCGTTAGCATTGCCGGTAAAATGTGCGGACCAAATGATCAGGACTTTCGCATCTTGTGACACTGGAGCAACATAAATCCGTCGATTGGTAAGTGTTTTTTTTCGCGTCAAATGTGGGTGGAAGGAAACGTAATATAGTTGCAAATATATCTACAGGTTATCCATACATTTCTGTTCCATGTCTGCTTTAGCACCGCCGGTAAATAGGATGTTAGCATTGATTAGCGTAGCATGTTAGCATCGATTAGCTGGCAGTCAACATCACCAAAACTCACCTTTGTGATTTCGTTGACTATCGTTGCAAATGCATCCGCAGGTTATCCATACATCTCTGTGACATGTCTGCCTTAGCATCGCCGGTCAAATGTGGAGACACTCTGGCACATTCAATGGGGGTCTGGCGGCAGACACTTTCGCATCTTCGGGCCAGTGGTGCAACTTGAATCCCTCCCTGTTATTGTTGTTATACACTCCGACAACACACCGACGAGGCATGATGTCTCCAAGGTTCCAAAAAATAGTAAAAAAAAACAGAAAATAACAGAGCTGAGACCCGGTGTTTGTAATGAAAATGGTGGGTGTGTTACCTCGGTGACGTCACATTCTGACGTCATCACCTCCAGCGCGATTAACAGAAAGGCGTTTAATCCGCCAAAATTCACCCATTTAGAGTTCGAAAATCGGTTAAAAAAATAGATGTTCTTTTTTCTGCACCATCAAGGTATATATTGATGCTTACATAGGTCAGGTGATAAAGTTCCCCTTTAACGAATTTGCAAAATCATCCACCAAAAATATTTTTCTTAGTGGAATATTTGATGTGAAGTAATGGGAAGCTTGGATAGGTCAATAATTCATAATAACATTGATTTTGATTCAATATTAGGTTTTGAGCAATGACAGTTTGAAAGAAAAAAAAACAGCTTTGTTTTATTAGTCAACATTGCAACTTTTTCTAAATTACATCTAACCTTCAAGCTTTTCTATTTCACTTTTGTTATGTTTTTGTTTATTTTAATAGTGCAAACCCCGTTTCCATATGAGTTGGGAAATTGTGTTTAATGTAAATATAAACGGAATACAATGATTTGCAAATCATTTCCAACCCATATTCAGTTGAATATGCTACAAAGACAACATATTTGATGTTCAAACTCATAAACGTTTTTTTTTTTGCAAATAATCATTAACTTTAGAATTTGATGCCAGTAACACTTGACAAAGATGTTGGGAAAGGTGGCAATAAATACTGATAAAGTTGAGAAGTGCTCATCTAACACTTATTTGGAACATCCCACAGGTGTGCAGGCTAATTGGGAACAGGTGGGTGCCATGATTGGGTATAAAAGCAGCTTCCATGAAATGCTAAGTAATTCACAAACAAGGATGGAGCGAGGGTCACCAATTTGTAAGCAAATTGTCAAACAGTTTTAGAACAACATTTCTCAACGAGCTATAGCAAAGAATTTAGGGATTTTACCGTCTACGGTCCGTAAAATGATCAAAAGGTTCCGAGAATCTGGAGAAATCACTGCACGTAAGCGATGATATTACGGACCTTTGATCCCTCAGGCGGTACTGCATCAAAAACCGACATCAGTGTGTAAAGGATATCACCACATGTGCTCAGGAACACTTCATAAAACCACTGTCAGTAACTACAGTTGGTTGCTACATCTGTAAGCGCAAGTTAAAACTCTGCTGTGCAAAGCAAAACCCATTTATTAACAACACCAAGGAATGCCGCTGGCTTCGCTCAGCCCGAACTCATCTAAAATGGACTGATACAAGGTGGAAAAGTGTTCTGTGGTCTGACCAGTCCACCTTTAAAATTATATTTAGAAACTGTGGACGTGGTGTCCTCCGTAACAAAGAGGAAAATAACCATCCGGATTGTTGTAGGCGCAAAGTTTAAAAGCCAGCATGTGTGATGGTATGGGGGTGTATTAGTGCCCAAGGCATGGGTAACTTACACATCTGTGAAGGCACCATTAATGCTGAATGGTCCATACAGGTTTTGGAGCAACATATGTTGTCATCCAAGCAACGTTATCATGGACGCCCCTGCTTACTTCAGCAAGACAATGCCAAGCCACGTGTTACAACAGTGTGGTTTCGTAGTAAAAGAGTGCGGGTACTTTCCTGGCCCGCCTGCAGTCCAGACCTGTCTCCCATGGAAAATGTGTGGTGCATTATGAAGCGTAAAATAAGACAGCGGAGACTCCGGACTGTTGAACGACTGAAGCACTACATACAACAAGAATGAGAAAGAATTCCACTTTCAAAGCTTCAACAATTAGTTTCCTCAGTTCTCAAACATTTATTGAGTGTTGTTAAAAGAAAAAGTGATGTAACACAGTGGTGAACATGCCCTTTCCTGAATATGGGTTGAAAAGGATTTGCAAATCATTTTATTCCGTTTATTTTTACATCTAACACAATTTCCCAACTCATATGGAAACGGGGTTTGTATTTTTAGAATGTGCTGTGGGCCTTTAAAACATTAGCTGTGGGCCTCAAATGGCCTCCGGCGCACACTTTTGAAACCCCTGCTATAGATAATAAAAATTAAATCTGATAAATCAATGGATAAAAAGCAGAGCCTGGAGACGTATGCACCTTTATCATAACTCTTTCGCTCTCTGCCCCTTCCTCACAAATGCTGCTGTGCGCACAATCTGTTTTGTTTTCATCCCCGTCTTAACCCTGAACGTACATTGTTAATACATGCAGCCATAATTCAAAATGCCAGACATTTGAGGCATTTAAGAAACTCTGCCCTGACAGCCCCGCAAAAGAGGACATGTCCAGTGAAAAGAGGACGTAAGGTCAGTCTATCTTAGCCAGGTCGCTGCTAGCATGCGAGCAAAAGAGGACATGTCCGGTGCTAGCAGCGACCAGGCTAGGATAGACTGACCTTACGTCCTCTTTTCACTGGACATGTCCTCTTTTGCGGAGCTGTCAGGGCAGAGTTTCTTAAATGCCTCAAATGTCCGGCATTTTGAGTATTGTTTACGCAACTTGATATGTCCGTCTGGAAACTCGTTCGGTACAACTCTGCACCGAACCGAAACCCCCGTACCGAAATGGTTCAATACAAATACACGTACTGTTACACCCCTAGTACCGATATTAAAATTATTTTGGTACTTTTTTAATTAAAGGGGGATACAAAAATGGCATTATTGGCTTTATTTTAACAAAAAAACTTAGGGTACATTAAACATATGTTTATTATTGCAGTTAAGTCCTTAGATAAAATAGTGAACATACAAGACAACTTGTCTTTTAGTAGTAAGTAAACAAACTAAGACTCCCAATTAGTCTGCTGACATATGCAGTAACATATTGTGTCATTTATACACCTATTATTTTGTACACATTATTAAGGACAAGTAGTAGAAAATAAATTATTATTTTACTTGTTCATTTACTGTTAATATCTGCTTACCCTCTCTTTTAACATGTTCTGTCTACACTTCTGTTAAAATGTAATAATCACTTATTCTTCTGTTGTTTGATACTTTACATTAGTTTTTGGTGATACCACAAAAATGTGGGTATCAATTCGATACCAAGTAGTTACAGGATCATACATTGGTCGTATTCAAAGTCCTCATCTGTCCAGGGACATAATTCTTAAGTTCATAAATAGAATATACTATTTAAAAAATGAAAGAAGACGTTGTGATGCCAAAAAATATTGACATAATCATAGTAGTATCGGCTAGATACGTGGCGTTTGTTTACATTTTGAAGCCGGTGAGCTAAGATGTGTAGTGAAACATGTTTAGCTGTTCCTCGTCCTGCAGTGATAATGTTATTTGTAAGAAACGTACTTTATTGTCGCCATGGAGGCGAGGATTAGTGATTTAGATGTAGCTAAAACACTGCCGACGGCGGATGGACGTTAGCCGCTAGCTAGCTAGCCATGTCTTAAAGCACCTCTTCCTGAGGGTGTTTCAGTGTTATAACTTAACTTTTATTGTTAGTTTTTAAGCCAAATGCGTCGGTTCTCCCTTTTCTGTCTACACACTGTGTCTGCTTGTTCGGCAGCACACAATCACGGATGATTGTGTGCTGCCGAACATGCTCGTCTGCTCGTAAACCAGCAATGTCACGACGTGACTTCGACGCGGGAGAGAGGGGGTGCGGATCCGGTACTTTTCAGAGAACGGTATAGTACCGAAAATGATTCATTGGTATTGCAGTACTATATTAATACTGGTATACCGTACAACCCTAATAGTTGGTATGGCCCACTTATAATTAAAATTACAAAATAATGTTGGTTTTGCATCAGATATGTTCTAGTATTGTATATGTGGATGGGGGCCCTGATTTGGAAATAATGTGTACCCCTTTCACAGATCACGTTTAGTTCCATTTCAAACATTCACATGTTGCACAATGAGATGAGTGCTGTAGCACAAGCGTGGGATAACGTGAACAGTTGTGGAACATTTTTAACGAACACAGTGGAAAGTATTTTGAGAAAAATGAAATGACGCAGATATTGCTTTCTTCTTTTCCTGTTAACTCGAGAAAAAAACAGGATCTTGTTGGAAACGCGATGTTTGTATCTCAGCTGCATTCGGGCGGGCAAGTCGCCACCTCATCACAGAAGTTTGGTTATTTTATGACTTTATCATGGGTCTACTAAAAATGTGAGCAAATGTGCTGGGTCAAAAGTATACATAGAGCAATGTTAATATTTGGTTACATGTCCCTTGGAAAGTTTTACTGCAAAAAGGCACTTTTGGTAGCCGTCCACAAGCTTCTGGTTTTCTGACATGGACTTGTTTCTTCAGCATTGTCCATACGTTTAAGTCCGGACTTTGGGAAGGCCATGCTAAAACCTTAATTTGGCGGGTGTATATTTTAGCGTCTCTGAAGAGTTCGTGCTGCAAGGGGTTCTGGGTATTTGTTCTGTTGTGTTTATGTTGTGTTACGGTGCGGATGTTTTCTCAAAATATTTGTCATTCTTGTTTTGTGTGGGTTCACAGTGTGGCGCATATTTCTGACAGTGCTAACGTTGTTTATACGGCCACCCTCAGTGTGACCTGTATGGCTGTTGACCAAGTATGATCGCATTCACTTGTGTGTGTGAAAAGCCGTAGACATCATGTGATTGGGCCGGCACGCAAAGGCAGTGCCTTTAAGGTTTATTGGTGCTCTGCACTTCTCCCTACGTCCGTGTACACAGCGGCGTTTTAAAAAGTCATACATTTTACTTTTGGAAACCTATACCGATCATTTTTTAAACCGATACCGATAATTTCCGATATTACATTTTAAAGCATTTATCGGCCGATAATATTGGCAGTCCGATATTATCGGACATCTCTAGTTTGGAGTCATTGTCCTGTTGGAACACCCAACTGCGCCCAAGACCCAACCGGGCTGATTAGTTAATCTTGTCCTGAAGAATTTGGAGGTAATCCTCCTTTTTCATTGTCCCATTTAAAGCACCAGTTTTATTGGCAGCAAAATAGGCCCAGAGCATAATACGAACACCACCATGCTTGACGGTGGGGATGGTGTTCCTGGGATTAAAAGCCTCACCTTTTCTCCTCCAAGATGGCGCCAGTGTGTGCTATGGCCTGCCGTCTATCGCTGTCAGTTCTGTTTGTTTTGGTGCTGTTCACGTTTTGTGTTGTCCCTGTCGACTCACTGTTGGTGTATGATCGCCAAACACTGTTGGATCTGTGTCCCTCTCACACGGACATGATCAACTTCGACGTTGGTTTTTCGATGTCCAAGTCAGCGTTCTCACCTGGCCGGATTCCTCCTTTCCTTTTTCGCCCACTGGCTCCTCCCCCCCGGCGAAAGCGCCACCGGCGCCGCGGCAATCGTGGCGGCCAGCTGGTGAGAGTTAGGGCACTCCTGGCCCGCCTTTCCGTGGCTTCCCGAAGGAGGTATGGTCCGGTACCTGGTCTCTTCCTGCTCCCGCGTTCGCTGGATCCCCCCGGGTCCTGGATTGTGCCTGTTGTCGGTCTGCAGAGGGAAGCTTGCCCGCCTCGCTCCTGCTGTCCCTGCCCCCGGAGACGCGGCGTGAATTCCCGCCACCTGCGGGCTCTGTGTCGGGCCCCACCTGGATTAGTAGCGGCCTTGGACCCGCCGGCCCCCATTAAGTTCAGTCTTGTTAACGCAAGATCCTTGACTTACAAAACATTTATCCTGAAGGATTTATTCGTCTCCCGCGGACTGGACCTCCTCTGTTTGACAGAAACCTGGCTGAGAGTCGGTGAGTCCGCTGCTCTTAATGAACTTCTGCCTCCGGAGTGTTCCTATTTTAATTCTCCGCGGTCGTCCGGCCGAAAAGGAGGAGGATTAGCAGTCGTTTTTAAAAATGACTTTAAATGCCGTCAGATCCGCCTGCAATCCTCCTTTTCAAGCTTCGAACTATGCATGTTTGAACTGGGTCTTTCTGATGTCGTCCTGTGTGTCGTCGTATATCGACCACCCAAGTACCACAAAGACTTTATAAATGACTTTTCTGAATTTCTGGCCGAAATCCTGCCCAAATATGATCATGTCTTAATTGTTGGTGATTTTAATATTCACACCTGCTGCCCAGGCGAACCATTATCCAGGAGCTTCCTGAATGTCATTGACTCTTTTAACTTTGTACAGTCTGTGTGTGGTTCTACACACGAACGCGGGCATACACTAGACCTCGTACTGTCTTATGGTTTTATTGTTGACAATGTTGTTATTGGTGATGCGGTGTTCAGTGATCACAGTCCTGTTATGTTTAATTTAACTTTTGAACCTGATGTAAAGCCGCTTGCCGTGCGTCATGCGCGTGTTATTAGGTCTGACACTGCAGCCGCCTTTTCTCCTTTGTTTACTGAGTCCATGCAGAGTATATCACACCCTGCAGACACTGAACAATTGATGTACTCTTTTCTTTCGACATGTTCTAAGATTCTGGATAGTATAAAGCCCCTCAGAGCTATACGTCCCAAACCAAAACAGGAACCTTGGCTCAATGAAAGCACACGCACAGCTCGGCTTGAGTGGCGAAGGGCGGAGCGCAAGTGGAAAGGGGATCACTTGGAAGTCTCCTATCAAATTTTAAAAGAAAACTGTCGAAATTATCAAAGTGTGGTTAAAGCTGAGAAAACAAAATATTTGTCAGACTTAATTTTAAATAGCATCAGTAAGCCACGTGTTCTTTTGAATACTATTAGTAATGTTCTTAAACCGAATCCAGCCACTTCACTGGAGATGACAAGTGAAACTTGTGAAAAATTTCTCTCCTTTTTTAATGATAAGGTTGCTTCTATTCGGGCAAACCTTTCTCGTTTTCCATTAAGTTTTAATGTGGCCACTCAGTGCTCGACTGTGTTCTGTCACTTTGAGCCTGTGTCCATGCCTGAACTTACAGGAATAGTAGGCAAGCTAAAACCCTCATCATGTTCCACAGACCCAGCCCCCGCCCTCTTTTTTAAAGAAATCTGGGACACTATTGATTCGTCTGTTAGGAACATTATCAACAGCAGCTTGATTTCTGGCTGTGTCCCCTCCTTTTGTAAAGGAGCTGTTGTTGAGCCTTTGATTAAAAAACCAGGTCTTGATCCGACAAGTTTGTCAAATTATCGGCCCATTTCCAAATTACCTTTTGTGTCAAAGATTTTGGAGAAATGTGTTCTGGCACAACTGCAGCCTTTTTTTAGATGAAAATAGCACTTTAGATCCATTTCAGTCTGGATACAAAGCTTTGCACAGTACTGAATCTGCACTTTTAAAGGTTTTTAATGACTTGCTTTTAATGTCTGATTCTGGCAGCTCTGCCATTTTAGTGCTTTTAGATCTTACAGCTGCCTTTGACACAGTCGACCATACAATTCTTTTAGACCGCCTGAGAGACTGTGTGGGTGTCAGGGGGACTGCGTTAGAGTGGTTCAGATCTTACCTGTCTGAGAGGTCCTTCTCTGTCAGGCTGGGGGACGCCACCTCCTCTTCTGCCCCGCTTTACTGTGGTGTCCCCCAAGGATCTATTTTAGGCCCCATCCTGTTCGCTCTTTATCTCCTCCCTCTTGGAGATATTTTTAAGAAACATGGAGTGTTTTATCACTTTTATGCAGATGACTGCCAAATTTATATGCCGATTTCAAAAAGCCACGGCCCCCTGACACCCCTTCTTAACTGTCTATGTGACGTCAAGGCTTGGTTAGCCCAGAATTTTTTAATAATGAATGAGGGAAAAACGGAAATTTTAGTTTTTGGTCCGGCCCTTACTGACTTGGGACCATTGCAAAATTATGTGCGTCCCAAAGTCACCAGCCTTGGCGTCACTATAGACAGCGATTTTAAACTAGACAAACAAGTCAATGGCGTTTTAAAATCGTGTTTTTATCACCTTCGTCTTTTAGTAAAGGTTAAACCGTTTTTATCTTTTAACCTTTTTGAACAAGTCGTGCATGCTTTTATTTCAAGTCGCCTGGACTACTGCAATGCACTTTATGCTGGCATTAGCCAAAAAGCTCTCTCCCGGTTGCAGTTAGTCCAGAACGCGGCAGCACGACTTTTAACAGGGGCCAGGAAACGCCAGCATATAACCCCAATTCTTCAGAGTTTGCACTGGCTCCCTGTTCATTTTAGAATTGATTTTAAAACATTGCTGTTTGTTTTTAAATCTTTACATGGACTGGCACCTCAATATATCTCGGACTTCATCCAAATTTACATCCCTGCGCGCGCTCTGAGGTCCGAAAGCCAGCTCCAGCTCGTGGTGCCCAAGGCCAGACTTAAGACCAGGGGAGACAGGGCCTTCTCTGTGGTCGGCCCTAAGCTCTGGAACACTCTGCCCCTCCATGTTCAAACTGCTTCCACAGTGGAGTGTTTTAAGTCTCGTCTGAAGACCCACTTTTATTCTTTGGCTTTTAACACTACGTGAGTTGTGTGGTCCTCTGTCCTCTGTTGTCCTCTGTGTTTTTTATACACTTTTATTTTTATTTTACTGTTTTAATTAATTTTACCCTTTAAAATAGTTTTTAATCACATTTGTTTTTATATTGTTTTTATTGTTTTTTTTTTAATTCATGTTTTGTTTTATTCAGTCATTGCTGGAGCATAATATTGTTTTTAACATGGCTGTGCAGCACTTTTGAAACGTTATTGTTTTTTAAATGTGCTATATAAATAAAGTGGATTGGATTGGATTGGAATCATATTGCTCGGTATTGTGGCCAAACAGCTCAATTTGAGTTTCATCTGACATCACATGGACAAAGAAAAGACCTTCTGGAGGAAAGTTCTGTGAAATACCAAAAAATAACGTGTGGTGTCTTGTTAATTTATAGCCACATTTTTTTTAATTTTATAGATATTTTCAAAGCAGTCTTTAGGACCCTCTGGCACCCCATGGGGTAACCGTGAGCTCTGGGCCTCTTAAGACCTCACTGTTGGTGCTAATCGACCCGTTTCTTCTCCTTTTTACCGAATTTGAAAGCAAAAGTGAGTCCACAAATAACCGAATCGTAAAGCAGAATTGAGAATGAAAACTGAATTGGTAAAATCTTATCGATATCGCTCCTAACATTTGACTGAACAAAGATGGACTCCTCTTGACCATGTTTGTCTTATTTCCTGTAGACGTCTGTGAAGAACATCTTCTCTCTGAGCAACAAAAGTGGAGCTTCAGGATGGACAAGGAGGAGCCACAGCCCTTCCACTTTAAGGAGGAAGAAGAGGCGCCACATTCATTGCAAATGCAAAGGGAAGAAAATAACCCACTGACCTCTCATATTAAAGAGGAAGAGGAGGAACACCGCATCAGTCAAGAATGGTTGCAGAAGTTCCATGTGATTGTGAAGAGTGAAGATGATGAGGTCAAAGGTGACAGTGAGGAGAAGAGAGAGGCGGAGCCTCCAAGCAGCAGCTCAACACAACACATGACAACAGAAGCTGGTGGAGACCACTGTGGAGGATCACAAGCAGACAAGCTCTTAGCTCCACTATCAGATAGTGAGGATGATGAATACTCTAAAGATGATAAGACATGTCACACTGAAAACACACGCCTTACATGTCCTCACTGCGACAAAACATTCAAATATCGTTGTTTTCTGAAAACACACATGAGAAAACACACAGGGGAGAAACCTTTTTCCTGCTCAGAATGTGGTAGAGATTTTAGACTGAAACACATGCTGACAGAACACATGAGAACACATACTGGAGAAAAACCTTTTTCGTGTTCAATCTGCAATAAAGCTTTTACCCGAAGGCACCATTTGGTAACACACACGAGAATACACACTGGAGAGAAACCTTTTTCATGTTCAATCTGCGGTAACAATTTTACTGAAAGGACATTTTTGAAAACACACATGAGAACACACACTGGAGAAAAACCTTTTTCGTGTTCAATCTGTGGTAAAGATTGTGCTCAAAGGCACAATTTGAAAACACACATGAGAATACACACTGGAGAAAAACCTTTTTCCTGCTCAGAATGTGGTAAAAGTTTTGTAATGAATCAAAGTTTAAAGGTGCACATGACAACACACACCGGAGAAAAGCCTTTTTCATGTTCAATCTGCGGTAAAGATTTTATTCGAAGGGACCATTTTAAAGCACATATGAGAATACACACTGGAGAAAACCCTTTTTCATGCTCAGAATGTGGTAAAAGCTTTGTTAGAAATCAAAGTTTAAAAGTACACATCAGAACACACACTGGAGAAAAACCTTTTATATGTTCAATCTGCGGTAAAGATTTTACTCAAAAGCACAATTTCAAAACACACATGAGAATACACACTGGAGAAAAAAATGCTTCATGTTCAATCTGCGGTAAAGATTTTACTCGAAGAAACGATTTCAAAACACACATGAGAATACACACTGGAGAAAAACCTTTTTCCTGCTCAGAATGTGGTAAAAGTTTTGTCATAAAACAAAGTTTAAAAGTACACATGAGAACACACACTGGAGAAAAACCTTTTATATGTTCAGTATGTGATAAAAGTTATATAAAAAGAGACCGCTTAAATTTACACATGAGAACGCACACTGGTGAAAAACCATACTCCTGTTCAAGCTGCAACAAAAGCTTTCGTCACCGACAATCTTTTACAGTACACATGAGAACACACCCAGAAGAAAAAGTGTTGAGTTGCGGTGTGTGTGGTGAAAAATTCTCTTTTAAGTACCAGTGTAAGAAACACAAGTGTGCTGGTGAGAACAGCAGCAGCAAATGAAGATGCAGGATTTGAAATAAACTGTCAAAACTTTAACTTTGACTTTCTAACAACATCCGCACATATAACATGTGTGACATCATTGTTGTGTGTGTAACACAATCTTGTTAATATGATTCTAACATTTATAGATTAGACACTTCAGATTAGTGTTTTTATTTCAGTCAAGTATATGAGTTAATATACACATTTGTGTACTTTAAAATGAACAGAAAATTTTGACTGAAAAGGTGAGAATAAACACTACATAAAATGTTACATACGGTAACCATTGTATGTGTAGATATTCATACATCACTTTTATACTTATTCATAAGAGTGTTTTATATATGTTTGTGAATAATGAAGTGTTACATATTTAATTTTATAATTGTAGATGATTCCATGGATGAACTCCTTTATATGTTGTACATATTTGTTTTACATGAGTTCATACCTTTGCTTTTGAGTACACATAAATCCCTCATAGTTCATATTTACTGGTTCACATCTGAAACATCTTCTGAACCACTTCTGGAAGCATATTATTATTTACTTTATACTTCACTTGAGCAGTTGTCTTTTATACAAGATCATTTACTTTTGAAATGTGTGAATTTATTAATCATTTTTTGGGTCTGTATAATCCATTATTTTAATTGTCTTTATTACTTTCTTTTGTAATATGAATATTGTTTTGTGATTGTTTTATATGTAAGTCCCCAGACCTTTATGCAATAAACAATGTATGCTTCAACTAAAGTTGGGTAAAATAATTGTCGTTTATATTTATAAGTATGTATTTTATTCAATTTTGTATTGCACTCCATTTTTAATGTTATCTTTGTATGGTTTATTTGGTGTCCAGCTTTTTTACCTTTATTTCTTTCATTTCAATATTATCCATCATAATTTGTGTTTTACATTTTTAAAACCTCCAAATATGATATATTTAGTTCCATTATGTTTAGTGACAGTTTATTGATATGCAGCCAACTTTTTTATGGTCAAGTTCTCTCTGGATAAAATAAGATGAGAGTTGAATCAAGCTGTAATGAAGGTGAAGAATGGAAAATTATTATATGCATAATTATATATAGTTACTTTCAGTAGTGACAATTAAAGACACTTTCATCCTGTTCATTTGAGCAAAGAAAAAGAGTAAAGTGTAATATTCTAAACAATAGAAGAATATTAATATCAGCTGTCAATATTCCAACATTGTGAAGCTGAGTTATGGTAAAAAAAAAAACATATTCAGCCTTAAAGGCTTTATGAGAGTGATGAAATTATCAGAATCAGAAATACTTTATTAATCCCCGAAGGGAAAATTAAAATTTTCAGCACTGTTATAAACCTGTGAATATTCAATGTAAAAATGTATGATATTAAAACCATAGTAAAGTTGTACAACTGCGGATGTGTAATATTGTTTGTATGAACATCCTGAATGTTTTTGTGTTAGAATTGATTTATTTAGTAGAGAGTGAAAAACATGAGGAAGTAATGATAATAATTGTTTGTTTTTAGCCTGTTTATGAATAATTGAAGATAATTAAAATACAAAAAAATGGAGCTGACATCCTCGGTGAGCTGAACTCCAGCAGTAGAGATGAGATAAATAATGTGGAAAGGTCAGAAGTCAAATGTTTCTTCAGGTAATACATGGATCCTCTGCTGCCACCCAGCGGCCGTTGGAAAGAATGCATACATTTTGTTTTGCTGCTTTTTACTTTCTGTCCTGTTTGTGTCCAAGTCTGTAGTGTGGGCCATAGTACTGACGGTGGACATTCTGTTAAGAGTCTGTGGGGGGCAACAATACCCCTAAGATGTTCTACTAGTCTGCCTGAAATAGAAAGAAGGAGAAGAAGAAGGCGTTAAAACCAAGAGCTGGAAGGACAGAGTAGGATCGGCAGCGGAAGTGAACCAAGGAGCGGTGGCTGACAGTGAGAGTGTCTAAATCTTTTTGGCGGTTGAACATTAACTGATTTCTGACTGGATGGAGATGGAAGGGGATAGTGAGGGGGTGTATGAGGAAGGTACCTCAGATGCCACGCACTCTCACTAAGCTCACGATAACGCATCCGGAGTTTGATTGACTCTGGGGAAGATGAGAGTCTGATGGACTGGGGTTTAGCTAAGAGACTAGGACTCAAGTCAGAACCGTTAGCTAAAACCATTAGGGCGAGGTCTTTCAACGGTAAGGAGCTTTTCACTATCTCACACATCAGTTAACCTGTCCAAATGAACATTGACTGCCATCAGGAAAAGATTTGTCCGTACTTAATTACTTCACCCTCCCATTCTCTGATCTTGGGGCATCCATGGCTGTAACAGCATAATCCTTGGGTTAACTGGAAAACAGGGAAGATCAGTGAATGGGGAAGCGAATGCACCAAGAACTGTGTTTTTTCTACTGTCCAGGGAAAACGTGTCAAGGAAATTAATCCTTTTTCTGCCAATCCTGCCACAGACTCTAAATTTCCAGACCTGTTCCTTCTTGTTATCAGGACCTGCGACAAGTCTTCAGCAAGACAAAAGCCCTGTCACTTCCGCCCCACCAATCCTACACTGTTAAAAAAAAAATCCTATTTTTATGGTTAATTTACTCAAAATTTCTACTGTAATTTTTCAATTTTTTTTAAATAGGTTATAAAACTGTAGAATTGAAGACATTATTTGTAAATAAACAAAACTGCCTGTTATTTTAAGTAATATGCCAGTAATGACAAACTATGTATATTTCAAATCATTTGCTGTTTTCTCAAGCTACTTTCAAATTCATGTAAAATTACAGTAATAAACTTTCATTTAATATGTAGCTTGTTATATAAAAGTCTATGTCCATACGAACAATCCAACAGTTTTATATGTAATTTTAAGAAAAATCTTATTTTTTAATATTTATGTGTATTTTTGTATTCAAGTTGAAAAGTATTTATGGCCTGTTATATAGTGGTATATAATCATACTAACAATTTAACATTTTTTTCTGTAATAAAACACACATTGGTGACTGCAAGACATACTTGATCACAGCCAACAACCATACAATTCACACTGACAGTGGCAGTACAAACAAATTTAACACTGTTACAAATATGCGCCATATTGTGAACCCGCATCAAAAAGAATGACAAATACATTTCGGGAGAACTTCTTCACCGTAACACAAAATAAACACAAAAGAACAAATACCCAGAATGCCAAGCAGCACTACTCTTCAGGGCTACACCCCCGCCACCACCAAACTCCGCCCACCTCAACCGACGCACGGAGGGGGGCGGTGATGTGGGGTGATGGCGGGGGTGTAGCCCGGAAGAGTAGCGCTGCTTGGCATTCTGGGTATTTGTTGTTTTGTGTTTATTTTGTGTTGCGGTGAAGATGTTCTCCCGAAATGTGTTTGTCATTCTTTTTTGATGGAGGTTCACAATGTGGTGCATATCTGTAACAGTGTTAAATTTTTTGTACTGCCACCGTCAGTGTGATCTGTATGGCTGTTGATTAAATATGTCTTTCAGCCAGTAGAGTAAAATAATCAAAGCCACACACAACATACATCGCAGTCGGCTATCGGCGTTGTCAGGTAAATGAGCTAATGCGACGAGAGGATATTGGGGGTACTATGGTCAGTGCTGTAATGGCACTCCCCAGAAATACTTTTTCGTTTGATATAAATAAATAAATGATAAATGGGTTGTACTTTTGCAGCGCTTTTCCACATCCAAGGTAGTCAAAGCGCTTTGACACTACTTACATATTTACCCATTCACACACTGATGGAGGGAGCTGCCATGCAAGGCGCCAACCAGCACCCATCAGGAGCAAGGGTGAAGTGTCTTGCTCAGGACACAACGGACGTGACGAGGTTGGTACTAGGTGGGAATTGAACCAGGGACGCTCGGGTTACGCACGGCCACTCTACCACTGGGCCACGCCGTCCCCTATATCAGGACAACCTTTCGCGAAGATTGGCAAGTACGTTGACAGGTCGGTGTAGCCATTCAAAGAAGATGAATCCACTTATCACATAGTTTCTACATACAGTGGCCCCTTGATAAACTTGAGTTTGAGACCCCTGAATTTAATAATTCAGAAAAAATCTGTAAAATAACTGTATTTTTCTGTGGGACTGCCAGCATTGTCAATTCATTAAAGTTGGTTGATCGTAATAAATTGGAAAAACTCTGTAGAAAAAATGTATTTTTCTGCAGAACTGTTTGCATCGTCACTTTATTAAAGGTGGTTGATCTTAACAATTTAGTAAAAATCTGTCAAATTTCTATATTTTTCCGCAAAACGTTTAATGAAAATTCCTGTAAATATAATGTTTTTGATCATTATTTGGTTTACAGTGTTTTACTTTAATTTTATGTTTTTCGTTTGGCAGCCGTAGCTGCCAGTAGATTACCGTTTTTTTAAAGATTTTTTTTTTTACAGTTCACGACCGTGTCATCGACCTGCTTCCCGGTGCCACTATTCCCAAGAGGCGTCTGTACTCCATCTCTGGTCCAGAAAGGGCTGCCATGAACGATTACATATCGGCATCACAAGAAGCTGGCTTGATTGGCCCGTCATCATCGCCAGCAGGAGCAAGGTACTTCTTTGTGAAGAAGAAAGACTGGTCGTTAAAACCCTGCATTAATTACAGCCCACTGAATGACATTACCATTAAGAACCGTTCCCCTCTTCCTCTCTTCCCCTCATGTCTTCTGTCTTCGACCAACTCCAACAGGTCAAAATATTCACCAAACCGGATCCACGCAACACTTTCCATCTGGTTTGAATTAGAGAGGGAGACGAGTGGAAGACCAGATTCAACACACACAGCGGCCACTATGAATACAGGGTCATGCCCTTTGGACCCACCAATGCTCCCGCCTTGTTCCAAGCCATTATCAATGAAGTTCGAAGAGACTTCCTGGACCATTTTGTGAATGTCTACCTTGATGATATATTGATTTACTCACCTGACAGTGACACCAAGTCCATGTAACTCAGGTTTTAAAGAGACTCTTGGACAATGACTTGTATGTTAACACCACCACAACAGCTTGATTAATATATGGAATGAAGGGAGAGGTCTAGAAAAACATGTAGGCCACTTTAATGACTGACAAGCCATGCCAGCATGAAGCCTGCTTGTATAAGGAGCGAAACGTCATCTGGGACAAACTGAACAATCCAGTTTTAAATCCATTTCATGACCTGAGAATACAATGCCCTGGATGAAGAAGGACGTCCATTGACTTTATTTGTTGGATGAGACAGAAATGTTGCCAGAATATTAGGTATTAGCACACTGAATGAGATTCAGTTCCATGATGTCGTTCAAACAGAATGTCGCTTTAATAGATCGTTTAACATTAGACATCAGGGGAGCAAACACATTATCAATCAGGGAGGGTAGGTACAACCGTGATCGTATAGTGGTTAGTACTCTGTGTTGTGGCCGCAGCAACCCCCGGTTCAAATCCGGGTCATGGCACTTTACCCTTTAAACTGCCTTTTTTTAAGCATAGTTCTTTTACACTTGAAGACTTAATTATTAGCCCCCTAAGAACTTTTGAACATTTCTGAAAAATCTGCCAAATGTTACCAATAATCATAACATTCTCGGTAGTAAAACATTCTTCAGAAGCATTTTGGTAAATTTTTTAGAGACCCTGAAATGTTCAGTCGTGGAGTGTAAGACATTCTTTAGAGTAGGCTTTGAGAACCCTTGGAAAGGCCTCCTTCCACCCCTGAAAAGTCACCAATAGGGCAGACCTTGGTTACATTTGGATATGTGAACCCAAAAAGCATTCATATAGCTGAAATAGCTCAGTTGGGAGAGCGTCAGACTGAAGATCTGAAGGTCCTTGGTTCAACCCCATGTTTCAGCACAACTCTGTGAACCTCTCAATCAATTCTGATTACTAGTAAGCCTTCTGTGGCTCTTACAATATTGAAATCTTCTCCCTGACCTGCCAGCCTTGCTGGTGGAATCCTAGCATCAGTTGTTACAAAACTTTCTTCCATTTTCAATTTGGACAACCGTTACGTGCACTCTAAAAATATGATTTGCCAGCGAAATTGTTGGACTAATTATAGTTTTCAAGTTTGTCAGACTCAGAAATAAGGTTTCACTGTGTTTAACTACCAAAACCGTGTCTGGCCAGCAAACTTCTCTCTATCCTTGCACCAAAGGGTATTTTCAAAACACTACAAGAAGGATTTTGGAGTTGCACTTGGGCAAATTGGGCAAACGTCTTTTTGTTGGAAACCCCGTACATTCTGTTTCAGGGGCACGCCAGTTTGGACAGACGGAATCTCAATATCTACCTTCTGGCCATGCAGAGATGGGTAAGGATCAAGTTTTGACGATTTGTCGAATATTTATTTGGCTAAAAAGGTATTTTTTTTTGTTTTTTTTTCTAAACAAGGGATGTTAATGGCAAAGTGCACTGTGCTATTTAAATTGAAAGATGGAAAAAATACTTATTGCTGGCTAGACTACTGATGGCCCCAAAATAATATATTTCATGAGCGGGAATAAATGGTCCCGCACTAAGGGCATTGAGTAAGACAACGGTGATTTTGTGTAATTATGACATAATGTATTTAACAGAGAAAAGGTTCCACTCGAAAAAAGGCGGGGCGGCGGTGCGAAGGGTTCGGTTCGGGCCTGGCAGTCAAACAAGAAGAGTAGTTCAGGGAGTGCGTGTTGGACGGTGAAGCTCGCCACCAGAGCAGAGACTCTAAACAAAACAGGTACCCTGGTTATAATTGACACCCGTGTAATATACATCACTTGTGTTTTTATGCGAGTTTTATTTTGCCACCGACATTAAGTCATGACCGTGGTTAAGCGTCTGTCGTGAGTGTGTGGCCTCTTCAATGCCCAAGATGGCGGTCGCTGATAGCAATGACTGCTAAATGTAAAGCTGGTCACTTTCTGTGTGGGTCCAAACGAGTTCTTTAAAAAAAAATTTAAATAAAGAATAATTAATCTATTTCAGAGGCAGAGGGGACTTGAGCACAGAGCCATGCTTGAAAAAGATCATCTGAATGGCTTCATACATGTACTTCATCTCCTTTTGGATAATCAATGTTCATGGCATACAGTAGGCCAAAGAGGTATGCAAAGGCAGTACCGAGTTCTGGCGGGTTATGTAGCATAATGGTATTTTGTGAATCTCACTGAAATGTAGATATATATTTTTCTTTACATTTAAGTGAGGTTGACAAGAGGTGCATATTCACTGTCAGCAGATCAAGTTTTTCAACTGTTGTAATGTACAAAACAAATTTTCTCTATGATGATAATTCTATCATCAAATCATTACACAACTATATTGCCTGGCTGCTGTAAAAACATTTATTTCTTAGCTTTTAACTTCAGTGTTACAGTGATCGAATTTTCCTTTGTCACCGATTCTGTTCATAACTTTTATGGACAGAATTTCTAGGCGCAGTCAAGGCGTTGAGGGGTTCCGGTTTGGTGACCGCAGGATTAGGTCTCTGCTTTTTGCAGATGATGTGGTCCTGATTGCTTCATCTGACCGGGATCTTCAGCTCTCACTGGATCGGTTCGCAGCCGAGTGTGAAGCGACCGGAATGAGAATCAGCACCTCCAAGTCCAAGTCCATGGTTCTCGCCCGGAAAAGGGTGGAATGCCATCTCCGGGCTGGGGAGGAGACCCTGCCCCAAGTGGAGGAGTTCAAGTACCTAGGAGTCTTGTTCACGAGTGGGGGAAGAGTGGATCGTGAGATCGACAGGCGGATTGGTGCGGCGTCTTCAGTAATGCGGACGTTGTACCGATCCGTTGTGGTGAAGAAGGAGCTGAGCCGGAAGGCAAAGCTCTCAATTTACCGGTCGATCTACGTTCCCATCCTCACCTATGCTCATGAGCTTTGGGTCATGACCGAAATGATAAGATCACGGGTACAGGCATCTGAAATGAGTTTCCTCTTAGAGATAGGGTGAGAAGCTCTGCCATCCGGGAGGAACTCAATGGAAAGCCGCTGCTCCTCCACATCGAGAGGAGCCAGATGAGGTGGTTTGGGCATCTGGTCAGGATGCCACCCGAACGCCTCCCTAGGGAGGTGTTTAGGGCACGTCCAACCGGTAGGAGGCCACGGGGAAGACCCAGGACACGTTGGGAAGACTATGTCTCCCGGCTGGCCTGGGAACGCCTCGGGATCCCCCGGGAAGAGCTAGACGAAGTGGCTGGGGAGAGGGAAGTCTGGGCTTCCCTGCTTAGGCTGTTGCCCCCGCGACCCGACCTCGGATAAGCGGAAGAAGATGGATGGATGGATGGATGATCCAATTTTACTGTTAGGGAAGTGTTTTATTCACTTCAAAGAAAATATCTGGGAAAGTGTCAAGGTCTCTGACACACCCAATTTAACCCTTATGTTAAACATGTTTCTGAATGAGAAATAAAGAAGGTTTTGGATATATTTTGATGTGTGCTCTTTATTTTATTTATTCATTCAGCTTTTTTTTGTTTTTAAATTATAGCAACATAAATGTTACTTGACTTGTAAAGGAAGTTTTCTCACTGAAGTAGCAAGAATTTCAGAGTTAATTGAAGGTAAAAATACATGGAATTGAAGCATGAACTTTATTGTTGGTCCGACGTCAATATCATAATTAGGTGAACAAGATCGAGTTGGCATAATTCTTGTCTAAACTTGGAAATCTTAGTTTGGTCAACAACAGTAGTCAAAGTTCAACAAGAATATATGAGTTAGTTGAAGGTAAAAATACATGGATTTGAAGCATGAACTTTATTGTTGGTCCGTCGTAAATATAATAATTTGGTGAACAAGAAGATCTTAGATGACATAACGCTTATCTAAACTTGTAAATCTTAGTTAAGTCAACAATAGTAGTCAAAAGTTGAGAACACGCAAAAGTCTTGTTGCATCAAGTTACCTTGAAAATGTGCGTTTTCTCAACTTTTTTTTTTTTTTACAGTGTAGAGTGGCCGTGCCAGCAATCTGAGGGTAACTGGCTCAATCCCCACCTTCTACCATCCTAGTCACATCCGTTGTGTCCTTGGGCAAGACCCTTCACCCTTGCTCCTGATGGGTCCTGGTGAGCGCCTTGCAAGGCAGCTCCCGCCGTCAGTGTGTAAATGTTTGTGTGAATGGGCGAATGTGGAAATACTGTCAAAGCGCTTTGGGCTCCTTAAAAAGGGGTAGAAAAGGCGCTATACAAGTACAACCCATTTACCATTTACCATCTATTAAAATGAATGCACTATCAAGATTGCTGTACCTATTTCAAACCCTATGAAGAAGGACCAAAACCAATTCAGCTTTTTGTACTGTAATGAAAGATTAAAAAATACTCAAATTTTAAACTATTAAAAGGACACTTTTTTTTTTAGAAAACCAAGACTTCTATCAATATTTGCAGTTGCAGCATTTTGTTAATATGAAGGTGAAAAATGTAACAAAGACAAGCATTTGAACTATTTACAAAAGCATATAATTCAGAAACTATTGATAGCAGTGTTTCATGCTTGTATAAGAAATCATATTCAACTTCATATATTAAAAGAAAATGGGAGAAGGAAGGAGTGATAACTATGTATCTGAGGAAGAATGGACAATAAAATGGAGATATCAATGGACTTGTAGCAGCTCACCCAAGTGGAGGGAGTTTGGCTGGAAAAGTTTGATCAGATTTTTTATTCCACGTTCTCAGAAGTCCCGTTATGATAACAACTCCCCTGCCTGTTGGAGAAATTGTGGGAATCCAAACGTAAACCACTAGCATGTTTCCTGGGGCTGCTCTGCCATAAAGGACTATTGCAAAGAGATACACCAAGCTCTACAGCAGTGGTCCCCAACCACCGGGCCATAGAATAATTTTTTATTAAAAAAAAAAAAAAAATGTTATTATTAAATCAACATAACAAACACAATATACACTTACAAATAGTGCACCAACCACAAAAAACTCCCCTTTTCATGACAAAAACGTCCCTTTTTCATGACAAAGAAGAAAAAAAAAAAAAGGACACCCCCCCTCCGGGCCGCGGGACAAATTATTAAGCGTTGACCGGTCCACGGATACAAAAAGGTTGGGGACCACTGCTCTACAGGATATTTTCAAATGACCCCTTGAAAGTAAGATTATGTTTTTCGTACCTCAGGATTGGCTGAAAAAAGATAAATACCTAATGAATATCCTACTAGTGGCTTGTAAAAAGATTGTTACCACAAAATGGATATTACAGGAAAGCCCAACTTTGAAGCTACGGATGGAAATCACAATGGGCATTTATAAAACAGAGAAGATAAAAGCTTTTATTGATTGTAAAATAGAAAAAATTACTTCAAACTGGGAATACTGGGTTGATTATGTCACGCCCCATAAGCCTGATTTTATTTTTTCTAATTAGTGATTAAACTGTTTAAAATAAAGATTACTCCCTATATTTATATATTTGTTTTCTATGTATTTATTTACTATCTGTTTATATTATTTGTTATTATAATCGTTATTATTATTGTTATTACTTTGTTGTTTTTTTGTTTGTTTTGCTGTTTTTCTCTTTTTGGGGAGGAGGGGTCGGGTGTCATCATTGAGAAATAAACAAAAAATAATATTTTGATCTTTCGGGCAGACAATAGATGTATGATGTATGCAAATATGATGTAATGGATAACAATGTCAGATGATGGATGTCAATAAAAAAACAATAACAATAATAATAATTTGTAAGTAAAAAATAACATTTAAATTAAATAACAGTAGTTGTATTGATTAAAGTAGTACTCACTTCTCTCATCCGGACTGTAGCCTCCACATAGAACACAAGTGAGGCGACATGAGAACAACATTCTCTCAATCCTGCCTTCCAGTCACAGTTTGCTGACATGACACTAGATTGGTTATCCGTGAGTATCCAGGGTGTCAATCTTGGGTCAGCTCATTTCTGAGAGTCCATTTGTCATATCTGGCAAATGTTGTCCACATTTTGTTCGTATTCTCTGGTGTTTAGTGTTTTAATTCCTGTCCTGTGCTTTTATTTTGGTGGCTCTCCCGGTTTTGTTGGGGTTTTCCTGTGGCTGCTTCACTTCTGTCACAGAGCATTTCCCCTCACCTTTTTTCTGTTTGCAATCAAAACTATTTAAACTGATCCTTTTGCTACCTTTGTTGTCCGGACATTGTTTTTGTTCACAGGTGAATATTCTTTTAGATGTCAAGCTTTAATACGCACATATTTTGTGGACGCCGCCTGCTCCACATTTCCTTTGAGTGTTTTGCCGGGTTTCAGCGGTTTGTATTGTTTTCTTCACAGTTCCCTGTTGCTCTCGGTTTTTGTTTGTTTATTAATAAATATCCCTTTTTTTACTGCACAGTGCCACCTCGTTCGTCTGCATCTTAAGAAATCATTCCCAATTACCAATTTTTGGACGAATTCTTGTGAAATTTCCACTGTCATGTTACTCTTCAGGGCTTCACGGTGGCAGAGGGGTTAGTGTGTCTGGCTCACAATATGAAGGTCCTGAGTAGTCAGGGTTCAATCCCATGCTGGGATCTTTCTGTGTGGAGTTTGCATGTCCTCCCCATGAATGCGTGGCTTCCCTCCGGGTACTCTGGCTTCCTCCCTTTTCCAAAGACATGGACCTGGGGATAGGTTGATTGGCAACCCTAAATGGTCCCTAGTGTGTGAATGTGAGTGTGAATGTTGTCTGTCTATCTGTGTTGGCCCTGTGATGAGGTAGCGACTTGTCCAGGGTGTACCCAGCCTTCTGCCCGATTGTAGCTGAGATATGTACCAGCAGCCCCCGCGACCCCAAAGGGGGATAAGCGGTAGAAAATGGATGGATGTTACTCTTTATAGTTAACTAATTAGAAAATTAAGAAAATATTTACTGAGTCCTGCTCCTAGTTCACTTTTTGTGGAGTCATTTTGCTACCTGTCAAGGAGGGAATTTGTTCTTAAATATATATAAATAATCCTCAATTTTGGCAGCCATAGTGATTCATTTATTCAGCAGAGCATTAAAACTTGGATCTGACAAAAAAGTAAACACAAATGCTGTCTTCCTCGCTGATAAAACATGATAGCAACGTACATCTGCTAGCTCACGATCGCCCCCACTTCTAACACAATGTGGCGAGTTGGAGTACTACAAGAAGCACTCTAATATGGTACTTAAGTCTGTATTTTTAGTCGTATTATCAAGGAATAATGAGGTCACACTTATATTAAAAAAATAATGTTAAAGTTTCATCCAGTATTCTGATGATGATGAATCTGTGTACGTACTCATAGTCCAAATTTTGTAAACAATTTTATTATTTCATACTTTTAATTGGATAATAACATCAGTAAAATGCAATCGAAAAACTGTGTGAAAAAATAACAAATAAAATAAGATGACCTCTCTTTAACAATGGGAAAATAGACTAAAAATGTAGCAACATATATAAAATTCAATAAATACACACAACTTAAAAAGTAATTACAGGCCAACATATAACACTAGAAGATGAGAAGCACAACATTCAACGTAAAACATACATTCATATCAAACATGCTGTGTTTTTTAAGTACATTTAGCACAGTCACTCTGTAAGTGTTTAAATCCCTGCAGCTTCCATGACTGTTACACACTTGTTTTTACTGACCTGCTTCTTAAACCACAACCTTTTATCACACACAGTGCAACTAAATGGCTTCTCGCCAATGTGTGTTTTCATGTGTGCGGTCATGTGTTGCTTTCTAGAGAAACTCCTCTTACAAACAGAGCAAGTGAAAAGGTTCTCACCTGTGTGTGTCCTCATGTGTAATATCATTATATTATTAGTGTTGAATCCTTTAGCACAAGCTGAGCAAGCAAAATGTTTCTCTCCAGTGTGTGTTCTCATGTGTGTGGTCATGTGATGCTTTTTGGAGAACCTATTTTTACAAACAGAGCAAGCAAAATGTTTCTCTCCAGTATGTACTCTCATGTGTCTGGTCATGTCACGCTTCATGGAGAAAGTATTCTTACAAACAGAGCAAGTAAAAGTTTTCTCTCCATTAGGTGTTGTCATGTGTGTGGTCATGTGATGCTTTCTGGGGAAACTCTTCTTACAAACAAAGCAAGTAAAAGGTTTCTCTCCAGTATGTATTCTCATGTGTCTTGTAAAATTACTCTTCCATCTAAATGATTTCCCACATTCAGTGCAGTCAAAGTGTTTGTTGTTAGTGTGATGTCTTGTATCACCTTTAGAGTAATTTTTACTCTTTAAAGGTTTTTGGATGTGGTCACTGTGATCAGAAGAGTCTGACATCATGTCGTCCATGTCTGACAGTGGAGCAACGATGCTGTCTGGTTCTGAGTTTATA
Organism: Nerophis ophidion; assembly: GCF_033978795.1. Taxonomy (NCBI): domain Eukaryota; kingdom Metazoa; phylum Chordata; class Actinopteri; order Syngnathiformes; family Syngnathidae; genus Nerophis; species Nerophis ophidion. The sequence goes on from NC_084638.1 coordinate 17,845,818, forward strand.
TCTTCTTTGTCGTCATTAACCGCCTCCAACCTTGGAAGCTGCTCCCACAATTCCTGTTCTTCCTCTATAGGAGTGGGCTCAAGCTTCTTTTGTCCCACACTGGAGCTCCACTCCTGCTGCTTGAAGGGAATCTCTTCATGACCCTCTGCTGACACCTGCTGGACGTCTGCAGAACATGGAACACAAATGAGGTGTTACTGCATTGAAGTTTGCAGTATTCAAACTATTCACATGTGATTTAGGCCAAATAGACAGCACTCCACTTTATGCTTTTATTTAGTTTGCATTTTCTTTGGCCCACCCCTATAATGTTATTCATTTTCTCCACCTGCATTAAAAAGACAGCATCTATCTATATCTTGAAAAACAAAAGCAATGATGTGCGTGCTGTTTGAGAACAGTTTGTAAGAGTTATGTGAAGTAAAACTTTTCATGAACTTTAACTCACCTTAATGTGCTGGATGTCTTTGATCATTATGATTTTGGTTTAAAGAGTCTACAGCAATTTGCAAGCCTGTGCTGCACATCACTTAAAAAAACACATTAAACGCATACGCACGCTATCATTAACAATAACAACACATACAATTGAGGATTGAGGCAAGTTATATGTTTCATGCGAGGGATCCCTCTGGGTACTCCGGCTTCCTCCCACCTCCAAAGACATGCACCTGGGGATAGGTTGATTGGCAACACTAAATTGGCCCTAGTGTGTGAATGTGAGTGTGAATGTTGTCTGTCTATCTGTGTTGGCCCTGCGATGAGGTGGCGACTTGTCCAGGGTGTACCCCGCCTTACGCCAGATTGTAGCTGAGATAAGCACTAGCGCCCCCTGCGACCCCAAAGGGAATAAGCGGTAGAAAATGGATGGATAGATGGATGGATGTATATATTATTATTGTTGTGGATACAAATATTTATATATCTAGAAAGGGTGGTCCTAAAGAGGTAGGCATTTTCTGGAGGTCGCAAGAAGGTAACAAATAGAAAAATCTGTGTGTGTGTGTGTGTGTGTGTGTGTGTGTGTGTGTGTGTGTGCGTGTGTGTGTGTGTGTGTGTGTGTGTGTGTGTGTGTGTGTGTGTGTGTGTGTTTAACAGAAAAAAATGACAACATGTTGGCAAAGAAAGGAGTCGTTGATATATCTTGTGGTGTACCCCAGGCATCAATACTGGGACCAAGATTGTTTAATCTTTATATACACGACATTTGTAAAGTTACAAAGGACTTAGTTTTATTTGCAGACAACACAACTGCTTTCTGTTCAGCAGAGAGAACACACAGAACATAATACAAATAATAACGGAAGAAATTAACAAATTAAAAAAATGGTTTGACAAAAACAGACTATCTTTGAAATAATACTATTTGATAGCAAAAGTAAAGAGCATCATACACAAATACAAATAGACGGAGTAGAGTAGACATTGAAAGGGTAAAAGAAACCTGATTTTTGGGAGTATTAATAGATCAAATGAACTGGAAATCTCATATACAAAATATACAACATAAGGTGGCAAAAAACATTTCAATAATGAATAAAGCAATATAAGTCCTGGGCCAAAAATCACTTCTTATTCTCTACTGCTCGCTAGTGTCACCATATCCGAGTTATTGTGCAGAAATATGGGGAAATAACTACAAAAGTACACTTCATTCGTTAACCATGTCACAAAAAACATAAATTTGACTGATACATACTGTTGGATATAGAGATCATACAAACCCTTTATTTATTGAGTGAAAAATATTAAAGTTTGATGATTTGGTAAAACCCCGCCTTCCGCCCGATTGTAGCTGAGATAGGCGCCAGTGCCCCCCGCGACCCCGAAAGGGAATAAGCGGTAGGAAATGGATGGATGGATGGATTTGGTAAAATTGCAAACAGCTAAAATGATGTACAAAGCAAACTATAACTTGCTACCAAAGAATGTACAACAATTCTTCCCAACTAAAGAGGAGAAATATAACTTTAAGGGGAAAATCTATTTTAAAACATTTGTATGCACGTACAACATTTAGAACCTTTAGCATATCAGTATGTGGAATTAAATTATGGAATGGATTAAGTAATGAAGTTAAACATTGTACTGATATGATCCAGTTTAAGAGGTTGTTCAAATTAATAGTGCTTACAAAGTACAAAGAAGAAGAATTATGAGAAAGACTTTCAACCTTATTGAAAATAAAATATTCTTCAATCCAATCCAATCCAATACACTTTATTTATTCAGCACATTTAAACAACAATAACGTTTCCAAAGTGCTGCACAGCCATGTTAAAAACAATATTAAAAAAAAACAACAATATTATGCTCCACCAATGACTGAATAAAAACAAAAAAATCTTCATCTCAGTATGCTAATAATGCCTGAATTAATTAATTACATATTACAAAACTGTTGTATTACGCATTCATGGATATAATTTTACTAATTTACTATAAAAAAAAAAGTCAGTAAATGAATGTATATATTTGTAAACGCTCTGAAGTGGGAAAGGTGTAGGATGATATAAAGCTTCTTCCTACTCCTTTTCGGACATGATGTAATGTGAAATGGTATTAAATTGTCTGATGTATTATGTTGTAAGTATGTTCATGTTCGAAATAAACTAAAGAAAGAAAGAAAATAAAGAACGTATTGATCGATCGACTGAGCTTATAATGCAATTTTACCAAGGGATAAAGTAACAGCAAAAAGCACACATCAGTCATATTAAATTATGCATCAAGGCCAATACTGTAATGACATAAAATTGATATTTTTAATTATGCCAGAGTACCTGGTTGGTTTCACATCTTGTTCAACCACTTACCAGAGGGAACAAGATACCTCTTTTTTCAAAAATCATCATCAAACAGCTGGAAGAAAGGGTAATGTGCTATGACCCGGATTCGAACAAGCATTGCTGCGGCCACAACACAGAGTACTAACCACTATAAAAGTACAGCTGTTAACTATTCCCAAAAATTAAAATAAAAAAAATGCATGTTCCATCCATCCATCCATTTTTCTACCGCTTATTCCCTTTTGGGGTCGCGGGGGGCGCTGGCGCCTATCTCAGCTACAATCGGGCGTAAGGCGGGGTACACCCTGGACAAGTCGCCACCTCATCGCAGGGCCAACACAGATAGACAGACAACATTCACACTCACATTCACACACTAGGGCCAATTTTTTAGTGTTGCCAATCAACCTATCCCCAGGTGCATGTCTTTGGAAGTGGGAGGAAGCCGGAGTACCTGGAGGGAACCCACGCATTCACGGGGAGAACATGCAAACTCCACACAGGAAGATCCCGAGGCTGGATTTGAACCCAGGACTGCAGGACCTTCGTATTGTGAGGCAGACGCACTAACCCCTCAGCCACCGTGAAGCCATGCATGTTCCAGTTAGTACATATTTATTTTAAATGCAAAAAAAACCTCCTGAAGAAATGGCACTGAATTTTGTTTCAGTTCAACTAACGAAAACCAATGAGCTAGCCAGGAGTTGAACCTAGAATCTTCTGATCCGTAGTCAGATGCGTTATCCATTGCTCCACTAGCCCTACATTAAGATCAGTTCTACTGTAGTACACCGTGTATATTGTACACAGTTTACATTAGGCTTACTACCAAAACAGGGCTTTACTGACGGCTTATGTTGGACTTTAAAATCTAGTGACCTTCTATTTGTTGCAGCCTGGGCCTTTACCAGCTCTACCTGTTGCAACTAACCTCCAGTAAAAATTGAAGCAAAATGCTTCTGACAAAATTCTGGGGGGCATCCAAGTTGAATCTCTGTCTGGACTGGAGCCTGCAATGCCTCAGACTGGAAGTCTCTCCAGAGAGTGGTGAGGACGGCGGAAAAGATTATCAGGACTCCTCTTCCTCCTATCTAGGAGATCGCAAAAAGCCACTGACTGACCAGGGCTCAGAAAATCTGCAAAGCCTCCGCCCACCCCCACCAAGGACTGTTTTCACTGCTGGTCTCTGGGAAGATAGTCCGCATTCTCCGTAGCAGAACCTCCAGGTTCTGTAACAGCTTCTTCCCTCAGGCCGTAACTCTTGAACATCCATCCATCCATTTCCTACCGCTTATTCCCTTTTGAGGTCACGGGGGGCGCAGGCACCTATCTCAGCAACAATCGGGCGGAAGGCGCGTACACCCTGGACAAGTCGCCACCTCATCGCAGGGCCAACACTGATAGACAGACAACATTCATACTCACATTCACACACTAGGGCCCATTTAGTGTTGCCAATCAACCTATCCCCAGGTGTATGTCTTTGGAGGTGGGAGGAAGCCGGAGTACACGGAGGGAACCCACCCATTCACGGGGAGAACATGAAAACTCCACACAGAAAGATCCCGAGCCTGGGATTGAACTCAGGACTGCAGGACCTTCGTATTGAGAGGCAGACGCACTAACCCCTCCTCCACCGTGAAGCCCAACTTTTGTACGTATCATAATTAAATTATCCCCTCAACTCCCCCCAAAATGGATTAACTCGCTGGAATAAAAAAGACAATATAACATAAAACCATAAACCTGGATGCATATGAAAAAGTGCCATGTATTTATCTGTACAGTAATCTATTTATTTATTTCTGCACCGTATTGCTTTTTTTTTTAATCCTGCACTACCAAGAGCTAATGCATCGAAATTTCGTTCTTATAAAGTTCAAATTTGAAAGACAATAAAAAGTAAGTCTAAGTCTATTCCAGCTCAGAGTTGGCAACTTCGGGAGAGGAGCTTCTTTTTCGGTAAAAACCTTCTTTGTTGATGACGATGTAAAACTGGCCTAACTGTCAAAAATGAGCTTTGGATTCAAGCAATTGGCGAGCTTGAGCTTTGACAGTTCCCAGCTTGTCACTGAACATGCTGACTAATTCACCTTCACCTGAGATTGACAATATTGCTGTTCTCTCAGATGTTGGGCAAATCAGCATTGAGAAGGGCCTGGGTAGCTCAGTCGGCAGAGCATCAGACTTTTAATCTGAGGGTCCAGGGTTCAAGTCCCTGTTCAGGCAACTAATGCTAACCTCCTTACACTTCTCCAAAGACACCCCTTTGCCACACTGCAGCAGTCATTGTAACCTTTATTTCAACTGTATTTATAGTTTTCAACAGCGATTGTTTTTTCTCTATTTCATTTGAAAAACTGAAACCCAAAAACATTCCTCACATCCACTTTAGCTCTGGTGGGAGAGCGTTAAAATGTGATCTTCTGAAGGTTTAACCTCAATACCTTAAACATAAATTGTTAGACAGTGTATCTGTATGAAAGTTGTGGTAATCTTTTGCTGTAGGTGTGTTGGATGCACCCTCACATCACACCGAGCCCAGCTTTTTTACCCTCAGTTTCAAGTTATACAGTCCAAGAAATACCCCTAAGGCAACAAATTTGTGTTTGAAACAGCCCGATGTAAGGGTCAGTTAAAGACCAATCATTGGCTTAAGGAACGATACACCGTTAAACCACGTAACGGTTGTCCAATTTGAAAATGGAGGAAAGGTTTGTAACAACTGTTGCTAGGATTCCACCAGCAAGGCTGGCAGGTCAGGGAGACCATCTCAATATTGTAAGAGCCACAGAAGGCTTATTAGTAATCAGAATTGATTGAGAAGTTCACAGAGTTGGCTGAAACCCGGGGCCGAACCAGGGAGCTTTAGATCGTCAGGCTGACGCTCTCCCAATTGAGCTATTTCAGCTACATGAATATGAGTTCACATATCCAAATGTAACCAACCAAGGTCTGCCCTATTGGTGACTTTTGAGGGGTGGAAGGAGGCCTTTCCAAGGGGTCTCAAAGCCTAGTCTAAACAACGTCTTACACTCCATGACTGAGCATTTCAGGGTCTCTAAAAAATGTACCAAAATGTTTCTGAAGAATGTTTTACTACCAATAATTTTATGATTATTGCAAACATTCGGCAGGTTTTTTAGAAATTTTCAAAAGTTTTTAGTGGGCTAATAATTAGGTCTTCAGGTGTAAAAGAACTATGCTTAAAAAAAAGGCAGTTTAAAGGGTAAAGTGCCATGACCCGGATTTGAACCGAGGTCGCTGCGGCCACAACACAGAGTACTAACCACTATACGATCACGGCTGTACCTACCCTCCCTGATTGATAATCTGTGTACTCCCCTGATGTCTAATGTTAAACGATCTATTAAAGCGACGTTCTGTTTGAACGACATCATGAAACTGAATCTCATTCAGTGTGCTAATACCTAATGTTATGGCAACATTTCTGTCTCATCCAACAAATAAAGTCAATGGACGTCCTCCTTCATCCAGGTCAATGTATTCTCAGGTCATGAAATGGATTTACAACTGGATTGTTCAGTTTGTCCTAGATGACGTTTCGCTCCTTATACAAGCAGGCTTCATGCTGGCATGACTTGTCAGTCATTAAAGTGGCCTACATTTTATTCTAGACCTCTCCCTTCATTCCATATATTCATACAGCTGTTGTGGTGGTGTTAACATACAAGTCATTGTCCAAGAGTCTCTTTAAAACCTGAGTTACATGGACTTCGTGAGTGTCACTGTCAGGTGAATAAATCAATATATGGTCAAGGTACACATTCACAAAATGGTCCAGGAAGTCTCTTAGAACTTCATTGATAATGGCTTGGAACACGGCGGGAGCATTGGTGGGTCCAAAGGGCATGACCCTGTATTCATAGTGGCCGCTGTGTGTGTTGAATCCGGTCTTCCACTCGTCTCCCTCTCTAATTCAAACCAGATGGAAAGCGTTGCGTAGCTCCAGTTTGGTGAATATTTTGACCTGTTGGAGATGGTTGAAGACAGAAGACATGAGGGGAAGAGGGTAACGGTTCTTGATGATAATGTCATTCAGTGGGCTGTAATTAATGCAGGGTTTTAACGACCCGTCTTTCTTCTTCACAAAAAAGTACCTTGCTCCTGCTGGCAGCCTCTTGTGATGCCGATATGTAATCGTTCAGGGCAGCCATTTCCGGACCAGAGACGGAGTACAGACGCCCCTTGGGAATAGTGGCACTGGGAAGCAGGTCGATGACACAGTCGTAGGATTGGTGGGGCGGAAGTGACAGGGCTTTTGTCTTGCTGAAGACTTGTCGCAGGTGGTGATAACAAGAAGAAACAGACTTCAGGTCCGGAAATTTAGAGTCTGTGGCAGGATTGGCAGAAAAATAAATAATTTTCTTGACACGTTTTCCCTGGACAGTAGAAAAAACACAGTTCTTGGTGCATTCCCTTCCCCATTCACTGATCTTCCCTGTTTTCCAGTTAACCCAAGGAATATGCTGGTACAGCCATGGATGCCCCAAGATCAGATCATGGGAGGGTGAAGTAATTAAGTACGGACAAATCTTTTCCTGATGGCAGTCAATGTTCATTTGGACAGGTTAACTGATGTGTGAGATAGTGAAAAGCTCTTTACCGTTGAAAGACCTCGCCCTAATGGGTTTAGCTAGCGGTTCTGACTTGAGTCCTAGTCTCTTAGCTAAACCCCAGTCCATCAGACTCTCGTCTTCCCCAGAGTCTATTAAACTCTAGATCTGTGGCCGTGAGATGCGTTATCGTGACCTTAGTGAGAGTGCGTGGCATCTGAGGTACCGCCGGAACGTGACTCGCCACCTGGGATCCCTTGGTTGGACACGAAATGACAAGATGGCCGCTCTCTCCACAGTAAAAACATCTCCCCTCCATCAGCCGCTCGCGTCGCTCCTCTAGGGTCAGTCAGGCTCTCCCTTGCTGCATGGGCTCCTCCTCCAGGTCAGTGCGGAGGTGAGGACATAGCTCCGGGGTGAACGCTGAGTGGTTGCCCCGCTAGGTGCAAAAGGATGGGTGGTTCTTCCTGCCGCAGCCGGTCCTCCTCCTCGCTGCCGTTTGACATGGGCTAGTCGGTTGTCCATCCGGATGGCGAGTGCGATGAGGGCGTCTAGGTTGTCTGGTAGGTCCAAGGGAACAAGGATGTCCTGATTGGAGGCTCCAAGTCCCTTCAGAAAGACTTCATAGAGGGCCCTGTCTTCCCACCCGTATTCTGCTGCTAGCGTACGGAAGCGGGTGGCGTAATCGCATACAGAGCTGCTACCCTGCTTTAAATTGCTTAGCTGTTGTGCCTTCTCTGCTGGAGGACACCGGGTCAACAGTTTTAGTTAAAGCAGCTTGAAAGTCTGTGAATGAGTGGCAGAGTGAAGAGTTCCGCCTCCACTCGGCAGAAGCCGACGCCTTGGCTCTATCCGTAAGGTGTTAAATCATGAAAGCGATCTTGGATCGGTCAGTGGGAAACGCCTGTATCTGTTCAAAATGAATAGCACAGTCTATCAAAAACGTTTTGCACAAACGGGGAGCTCCAGTGTATGACACCGGAGGGGCCAGCTTGCATCCAGTTCCGGGGGGAGGTGAAGATAGAGTGGGAGCGGCGGTTGGCGTGGGAGGCTGGGAAGCCGGAACCGGTCGAGCAATATGCACGAGTAGGTCTTGCAGATGGGAGGAGAAGTGACCCATATTTGCTGCCATCTCTGCCTGAAAAGCCTTCGTGATTCCTGGGCGCGCAGGATCTCTGTCAGTTGTTTGGCCTCAACTGAGTCCTTACTGGCCAGAGTATACTGCTATGCCTTGCAAGAATGAGGACTCAGGTGCATAAGGGAGACGATTGACACAGGCTTTATTTCAACAGTATCTTTGAACTCTTTGGACAAGGTGATTTAAACAAAATGGCTACAAAATCTATACTTGATACACTAGAGTAACAAAAGATACAGTGGTTGATTGATTGATTGATTGATTGATTGTTCAACGGTGAGCAGTGACCACAGTATCCCCTCTGAAAATTGGGATGCGTGGACCCGGATATACTGCACAGTCCTACAGATATTATAGTACTTAACTACCATTTGTTGCATTCCTCAAAATTAGGATAAAATAACAAGTTTTCAAAAAGAGAAAATTGTTTATGAGAGTCAGTGACTCAAATTCAGTATTGTGGATTAATTTGAAACAAAGAATATATGTAAAAGATTAGATGGGATTTGAACCTTTTTTTACCGACACATTTGTCAGCATTTAATCTTTTTAAGTCCACAGTCCACCTCTACTGTTGGAAGTTCAGTTCTGCGAAAGAAACAAACGCCTCTACTTTGGGGTGCATTAGTACTATTTGACGAGGACAAATTATTTTCGTCTCAGAAAACAGACAAGTTTCTCACCAGGAAAACATCCATCCATCCATTTTCTACTGCTTGTCCCTAAGCGATGGTATTTAACTCTACGTCTCCATAAAGCTAGGGAGCATATACAGTTAGCAGAGTGACGCAGCAGAAGCATGCTGGGCCCATAATCCAGAGGTTCTTAGATCAAATCTATCCTCTATCTTGAGTGTTTAAGTTGAAAGGAATCAGCGAGGTTCAACTTACACTGTTGGTTTTCACGTCATGATAAGAACACCCATTGTGCAGACTTCACGCCGAAAAACAGTTAAACAATATTCGTGTTGCCTTTTTTAAAAATGTCAATGTTAATGCTTTGCATCCAATGAGCATAAACATATGGGAAATAAATTATAAATTAACTGCTCCCAGACAGGGTAGACAGTGTTTCCCTGACCAGGAATTGAACCCAGGCCGTGGCGGTGAGAACGCCAAATCCTAGCCACTAGTCCACCAGGGAGATGACAACCAATCCAGACACTTGCCTTCTGCCTGCCTTTTTGACGGATGCACGAAGCCCCCACACCATGTCAGTTGTACAAAGTCAGAAATGTGTTTTGCAAAAGTATTTGAGCTTTTACTTTTGTGTCTTAGGGATCTCCTGCAGGAATATGGACTTAAACTTGGAAAAAGTATACAACTCTAACAAGAGCGAACAGACGTTCCTTTCTCATGTCCTCTTTTGACTTCTTGGTGTAGTCTGTGTTGAGGATGAGGTTGTTGTTTCCACACAATGTCACCAGACAGGCCATCTCCCTCCTGCAAGTCGCTCCGTGCCGACCAGTGATACGTCACTGCGGTGTGATCCGAATACAGGAACAAACACAAGTGGCCTGAATGTCTAAGGTAGGGGCTCAGATCTTCAAATGACAGGTTGACAAAAACATACATATCCACCTTCAGCCATACCTAATTAATTACAACAAAACTGTCCTTTGCTATATTGAATAATTGATGTTGAAGATGAATACATTTTTGCATTTTTGTTTCTGGCACAGATGCCATGGACCTTCCTGAATCCACTTCTCTTTTGGAAAGTCTACCTTTTTCATTATCATGGGGCTTCATCCTTAAAACTATGTGGGAAAGTCAGACCAAAAGCCTTTGTAATCTGCATACTTACAAAATGATTCAGGTATATAAAACATGTCGTATTTACACTTTCACTCATTTTATGTTGTATTTGGACTGCTGCACACATCCTCACCCCGGGTTGTGTTCTTTTTGATCACATTCCTAGCGTAAAGAACTCTCAAGCTAAAGTTTTGGCCTGATTTCCACAAGTTTTCCAGAGCATTCCAAATGAGGATCAAGTTAGATCTAATTGCTTAGGTCAGGAAAGAAACAAGGTGGTTACCAGAACAGAAATGGCTGTTGTGAGATTTGAACCCACACCTCCTGAGAGACTGGAGCCTAAATCCAGCACCTTAGACCACTCGGCCACACAACCGCTATAAACAAGCTTTAGATTATCAATTTATCAGCATTATGAGACGGCAAACATATGACATTGCATCACTTTGGTTGTGGCATGGCAGGAATAGGCTTGGATCGTTAGCTTGTCCTTTAGAAAACACAAGGAAATGCAGTCCTCGTTAGTATAGTGGACAGTATCTCCGCCTGTCACGCGGAAGACCAGGGTTCGATTCCCTGACGGGGAGGTGATTTTGGTTCCTATTATTTTTATCAGTAAACATCTTCTTCAACTTTGAGCAGCGAATACAGTATCCCTCCTTGAAAATTGTATCAATCAATCAATCAATGTTTTTGATGTAGCCCTAAATCACAAGTGTCTCAAAGGGCTGCACAAGCCACAACGACTTCCGTGGTACAGAGCCCACATACTGGCAAGGAAAAACTCACCCCAAAGGGACGTCGGTGACAGTGACTATAAGAAACCTTGGAGAGGACCGCATATGTGGGCAACCACCACTCCCCCCTCCCCAGGGGAGACCAAAAGCAATGGATGTCGAGCGGGTCTTACATGATATTATGAAATTCCAGTCCATAGTGGATACAACATAATAGTGAGAGTCCAGTCCATAGTGGATCCAATATAGTAGCGAGAGTCCTGTAATGTTGTATTGCTTGGACCCGGAGATACTGCACAGTCCTACATATATTAAAGTACTTTACTGCCGTTTGTTGCATTCCTCAAAATTAGGATGCATAACAAAATATCAAAAAGGGAAAATTGTGTATTAGAGTTAGTGACTCAAATTCAGTTTTGCGGATAAATGGTCCGTAGTGTGTGAATGTGAGTGTGAATGTTGTCTGTCTATCTGTGTTGGCCCTGCGATGAGGTGGCGACTTGTCCAGGGTCTACCTGGTTGCCCGATTGTAGCTGAGATAGGCACCAGCGCCCCCCGCGACCTTATAGGGAATAAGCATCAGAAAATGGATGGATGGATGGGATTAATTTGAAACCAGATATGTATAAGATATTAGAAGGGAATTTAACCTTTTCTTACTGACAAGTTTGTCAGCATTTAATCTTTTTAGGTCCACAGTGTCGGTACCTCAACTGTTGGAAGTCCAGTTTTGCGGAAGAAACAAACGCCTCTACTTTGGGGTGCATTAGTACTATTTGACAAGGACAAATTATTTTCGTCTCAGAAAACAGACAGGTTTCTCACCAGGAAAACATCCATCCATCCATTTTCTACTGCTTGTCCCAGGCGATGGTATGTTAATCTACGCCTCCATAAAGCTAGGAAGCATGTACAGTTAGCAGAGTGGCGCAGCAGAAGCATGCTGGCCGCATAACCCAGAGGTCGATAGATAGAAGCTATTCTCTGCTATCTTGAGTGTTTTATGTGAAAGGTATTTGCTAGGTTCCACTTACACTCTTGGTTTTCATGTGACCTCATTTTCAACCTCATCATCATTGTCATCATCATTTTGAGAATACATAAAACTGTCAACATTGTCAATAAAACCACCAGAATTCAACATGTTTGCTTTGTACCATGTCTCATGTTTAGTATACTCATCATCTGGCAACAGAGACAACAAAGTTTTGTGGACTTTTGTGGTTGCATGATATAAATCCATAAACCTGCTAAATTCCTCCTTTAGGGCTGCAGAGCTGGCACTGAGCGCCAGGACAGACAGACTTTGCGGTGTCTTGGCTGGATGAGCAGGTATTGGACACCTCGATCTTCTTGGACGTGTCCTCACTCATCCATGCGGACTGGACACTGGACGAGAGTTGGTTGGCAATCGAGAGTGGAGTCGGCTCTCTTGGTTGCTTTGTTGGGTCTGCTCCTGTCTCTGGCCATGCTCTCTCCACCCCAGCGGACAACGGCGTGGAACACCGCAGAGACCACCACAGTGTATATTATTACTTTACTTATTATTCATTGCTGTATGTAGAAGTGGCTGGTTGCATCAGCTCCGCTACTATAATGTATTTCATGTCCTTTGTGTTTTTTGATGTTTGATGTTTCCATCTTACATGAGTGTAAGAGGGATGTGTACTATGGCTATGAGTTGTTTTTTTCCCCTTGCCCTCAGTCTGGACCCACTCAGCAACACCTGGCTAGGATCCCAGCTCCTGCCTAAGTAGACTGGCCCTTGGCCTTGAGCCAACCCCTTCAGTGACGTCATGAATTTGACGGACAAAAAGAGTATATGGCTCTAACAACTGTCATCTAGCGTATTGGACTTGCAACTGTAAATAAACTTTCTTGTAAATGATATGATAATAATTAAACAAGATGTGATTCCAAGATGGCGGCGCCCGGACGGGCTGCGACATGGCGGAGCTCCTGCTAAAGATGGAACATTTGGCAGAAATACCGGACAATTCTACAAACTTTATGGCTGGCTCACATCGTGGTCACTCCGTGATCACGTACGACCGCCAGACACTTCTGGATGTGGACATATCGGGCCGTTTTGGACTGATAGACGCGTGCGTGCTAAACGTGCTAACTAGCATGGGAATACGTCGGCGGCTACATCCAGCGGCCTGTGAAGCAGAGAGTATAGTAGCAGCGGGGGCCGTCTACGGAGCAGACGCCAGCGGTGTGATCGGAAACGCGGATGCCGACCGGGGCTAAAAACAAAGTAGAAGGCTAATCCCCACAGAACACCACTTCCCTCCATCCTGAAGACGGATTTAAATGGAAAATGAGAGACTACTGGTCTGGGTAAGGAGTCAGTTAAATTAGAACACGTTTTTTCTGCTTTGAGTGTTTCAGAGTTGGACATGTGTTTTACCGAGGTGGCTAACTATGATGCGTGCAGCTTATCAAAGCAACAAACAAACACTCGGAAAATCCCCGTTACTGAGGTGGCTAACTATGATGCGTGCAGTTTATCAAAGCAACAATCAAACAATCGGAAAATTCCTGTTGTATCAATTCCTAGATATGGTCGTAACTATACTAAATGCACTGGGCATAATAAACACAATATTATTAATATTGCTACTACGGATAATTTGATCAAAAATTCCCTAAAACAGCCCACTACCTATAATATAGGTTTTTTAAACATAAGATCATTGTCTCCCAAAACGTTATTAGTTAATGATATTATCAGAGACAACAATCTTAACGTCATCGGTCTCAGCGAAACCTGCCTTAAACCAAACGACTTTTTTGCGCTAAATGAGGCATGTCCTCCTAACTTTACACATGCGCATATTGCCCGTCCGCTTAAAAGGGGTGGGGGGGTCGCACTAATATACAACGAAAACTTTAACCTTAGTCCTAACATAAATAATAAATATAAATCGTTTGAGGTGCTTACTATGAGGTCTGTCACACCGCTGCCTCTACACCTGGCTGTTATCTACCGCCCCCCAGAGCCCTGTTCGGACTTTATCAATGAATTCTCAGAGTTTGTTGCTGATCTAGTGACACACGCCGATAATATAATCATAATGGGGGACTTTAATATCCATATGAATACCCCATCGGACCCACCGTGCGTAGCGCTCCAGACTATAATTGATAACTGTGGTCTCACACAAATAATAAATGAACCCACGCATCGCAACGGTAATACGATAGACCTAGTGCTTGTCAGGGGTATCACCGTTTCCAAAGTTACGATACTCCCGTGTACTAAAGTATTGTCCGATCATTACCTTATAAAATTCGAGGTTCAGACGCATGTTCGTCAAACTAATAATAATAATAACTGCTATAGCAGCCGCAACATTAATACGGCCACAACGACAACTCTTGGTGACCTACTGCCCTCGGTAATGGCACCATTCCCAAAGTATGTGGGCTCTATTGATAACCTCACTAACAACTTTAACGACGCCCTGCGCGAAACCATTGATAACATAGCACCGCTAAAGTTAAAAAAGGCTCCAAAAAAGCGCACCCCGTGGTTTACAGAAGAAACTAGAGCTCAGAAATTATTATGTAGAAAGCTGGAACGCAAATGGCGCACGACTAAACTTGAGGTGCACCATCAAGCATGGAGTGATGGTTTAATAATTTATAAACCCATGCTTACCTTAGCTAAAGCTAAATATTACTCAAATCTCATCCACCGTAATAAAAACGATCCTAAATTTTTGTTTAGTACGGTAGCATCGCTAACCCAACAAGGGACCCCTTCCAGTAGCTCAACCCACTCAGCAGATGACTTTATGCAATTCTTTAGTAAGAAAATTGAAGTCATTAGAAAGGAGATTAAAGACAATGCGTCCCAGCTACAACGGGGTTCTATTAACACTGATACGATGGTATATACGGCGGATACTGCCCTCCAAAATAGTTTCTCTCGTTTTGAGGAAATAACATTAGAATAAGGAATAAAACAGACAACATGTTTACTTGACCCTCTCCCTGGGAAACTGATCAAGGAGCTCTTTGTATTATTAGGTCCATCAGTGCTAAATATTATAAACTTATCACTCTCCTCGGCCACTGTTCCCCTAACATTCAAAAAAGCGGTTATTCATCCTCTTCTTAAAAGACCTAACCTCGATCCTGACCTCATGGTAAACTACCGACCGGTGTCTCACCTTCCCTTTATTTAAAAAATCCTCGAAAAAATTGTTGCGGAGCAGTTAAATGAACACTTAGCGTCTAACAATCTATGTGAAACCTTTCAATCCGGTTTCAGGGCAAATCACTCCACTGAGACCGCCCTCGCAAAAATTACTAATGATCTATTGCTAATGATGGATTCTGATGCGTCATTTATGTTGCTGCTCCTCGATCTTAGCGCTGCTTTCGATACCGTCGATCATAATATTTTATTAGAGCGTATCAAAACACGAATTGGTATGTCAGACTTAGCCCTGTCTTGGTTTAACTCTTATCTTACTGATAGGATGCAGTGTGTCTCCCATAACAATGTGACCTCGGACTACGTTAAGGTAACGTGTGGAGTTCCCCAGGGTTCGGTCCTTGGCCATGCACTCTTCAGCATCTACATGCTGCCGCTAGGTGACATCATACGCAAATACGGTATTAGCTTTCACTGCTATGCTGATGACACCCAACTCTACATGCCCCTAAAGCTGACCAACACGCCGGATTGTAGTCAGCTGGAGGCGTGTCTTAATGAAATTAAACAATGGATGTCCGCTAAGTTTTTGCAACTCAACGCCAAAACAACGGAAATGCTGATTATCGGTCCTGCTAGACACCGACCTTTATTTAATAATACAACTCTAACATTTGACGACCAAACAATTTAACAAGGCGGCACGGTAAAGAATCTGGGTGTTATCTTCGACCCAACTCTCTCCTTTGAGGCACACATTAAAAGTGTTAGTAAAACGGCCTTCTTTCATCTCCGTAATATCGCTAAAATTCGCTCCATTCTGTCCACTAAAGACGCTGAGATCATTATCCATGCGTTTGTTACGTCTCGCCTAGACTACTGTAACGTACTATTTTTGGGTCTCCCCATGTCTAGCATTAAAAGATTACAGTTAGTACAAAATGCGGCTGCTAGACTTTTGACAAGAACAAGAAAGTTTGATCACATTACGCCTGTACTGGCTCACCTGCACTGGCTTCCAGTGCACATAAGATGTGACTTTAAGGTTTTACTACTTACGTATAAAATACTACACGGTCTAGCTCCATCCTATCTTGCCGATTGTATTGTACCATATGTCCCGGCAAGAAATCTGCGTTCAAAGGACTCCGGCTTATTAGTGATTCCCAAAGCCCAAAAAAAGTCTGCGGGCTATAGAGCGTTTTCCTTTCGGGCTCCAGTACTCTGGAATGCCCTCCTGGTAACAGTTCGAGATGCCACCTCAATAGAAGCATTTAAGTCTCACCTTAAAACTCATTTGTATACTGTAGCCTTTAAATAGACTCCCTTTTTAGACCAGTTGATCTGCCGTTTCTTTTCTTTTTCTTCTATGTCCCACTCTCCCTTGTGGAGGGGGTCCGGTCCGATCCGGTGGCCATGTACTGCTTGCCTGTGTATCGGCTGGGGACATCTCTGGGCTGCTGATCCGCCTCCGCTTGGGATGGTTTCCTGCTGGCTCTGCTGTGAACGGGACTCTCGCTGCTGTGTTGGATCCGCTTTGGACTGGATTCTCGCGACTCTGTTGGATCCATTGTGGATTGAACTTTCACAGTATCATGTTAGACCCGCTCGACATCCATTGCTCTCCTCCTCTCCAAGGTTCTCATAGTCATCATTGTCACCGACGTCCCACTGGGTCATTATTGTCACCGATGTCCCACTGGGTGTGAGTTTTCCTTGCCCTTATGTGGGCCTACCGAGGATGTCGTGGTGGTTTGTGCAGCCCTTTGAGACACTAGTGATTTAGGGCTATATAAGTAAACATTGATTGATTGATTGATTGATTGATTAAGGGACAACAGTTATCATCACAGTATAATTTAAAATAGTGCAATAAAAATTAAGATTCATTATCACAAACAATATTTTTACCACACACAAAAGCACCAAAAAGTGGAAACGTTGAGAACAGGTATCGATTTCGGGGTACCGGAATCTGTGCCGTATTGGTTAAAAAGTGAACGGTACCCATCCCTACCAGCAAGTGTTGTTGTACTGGAAACTCATTTACAATTAGTTACAAGTAATTTTCATCACACACAATACTCCACTATGGAATTGTTGTTATATTAAAAAGAGAGACAAATCCATCTTTGTACAGCAATGGTTTGAAAAAGTAATTTGATCACTGATGCACTTATTGAGTGATACATGTATTTTATTATTTGAAGACATCATCAAGTACGACCTGCAAATAGAAAAATATACAAAACAATATATATAAAGGCTTTCGTTCAAAATATTCTAATTACAGCATTTTATGTTTTTCAATTATTTACTATTTCTTCTTTACTGTATTTTCTGTGGAACAAAACAAATAGTCATAACTTGAAAGCTTCCATTCTTCCAAACACAAAGGAGTTCATTTAATGAAAAAAGACGGAATTGACTACTAAAATTTATTTTTAGGATTTTTTGCAATTTAATTTTTTTATGTAAATTCTCAGAATTCTGAAATAAATGAATTATTATAAAATATCAAAACATCAATTTGTTTTCCATTTAAGGCTGCTGAACACATCTTTCAGGTTTGTGTACAGATCTGTGCGGTTTCATGATGAAAACTGTATTTTAATAACGTTGGTTTTGTATGTAATGGTTTATGATGACATTGTTATTGAAATACAGATGACACAAAAGAACCATGGTAAGTAAGTGTGGCAAAACAAGTTGGCGGAAGTGACGTCGGGTACGCGCATGCGTGGACCGATCGGGTGATAAAGCAAGATGGCGTCTGACGGGGAAGTCCTAAACTCGGGCATTATATTTCTGTATTCTTACATATATGTTGTTTAATAGAGTACACACGGTTAATAATTGTTTGTAGCCGGATACATTAGTCTGAGCGCACTTTGACACTTCTCCTGTTTGATAGCTTCAATTAAGGTAGCTTGCAGCTAGTTTAGCTGGCTAGTTAGCTTAGCTTGTTAGCTGCTAACAAAGAGACGCGGAAGTTATTTAAACATCGCTAAGTAGGGAACTAATGTGAGTGTAAGGTGTTGTGATTGTGTGAAAATGTGCGAAAGAATGATAGCAAAGTACGAGGAGGAACTTTGGACAACAAAAGAGGAGAAGGAGCGACAACATCAACTACTGGGGCGGCATAGCTCGGTTGGTAGAGTGGCCGTGCCAGCAACTTGAGGGTTGCAAGTTCGATTCCCGCTTCCGCCATTCTAGTCACTGCCGTTGTGTCCTTGGGCAAGACACTTTACCCACCTGCTCCCAGTGCCACACACACTGCTTTAAATGTAACTTAGATATTGGGTTTCACTATGTAAAGCGCTTTGAGTCACTAGAGAAAAGCGCTATATAAATATAATTCACTTCACTACTGGATGTTTATTATAAGAAACATCATCAAGTTGTGTTACACAGAACAGGTTTGTTTACTTCTTACTCTCACATCTTTACTAACTTTATATTTCATTATTAACACTATTATTAAATATATTGTATATAAGTAATTTGGTTGTCTTGTGAGGATGATGTACATGCATTCGTGATCAGAAGTTTACATACACTTGTAGAGAAAATAATGTCATGGCTGTCTTGATTTTCCAATAATTTGTACAACTCTTTTTGTTTTGTGATAGAGTGATTGGAGCACATACTTGTTGGTCACAAACACATTCATGCAGTTTGGTTCTTTTATGAATTTGTTATGGGTCTACTGAAAATGTGACCAAATCAGCAGGGTCAAAAGTATATATACAACAATGTTATGTGCAGTATATACATCAAAAGTGGTTAAGGAATGGCTAAATCAGTCTTGAATTAAGGTTTCAGAATGGCCTTCCCGAAGTCCTGACTTTAATGTTTGGACAATGCTGAAGAAACGAGTCTATGTCAGAAAACCAACAAACTTAGCTGACCTGCACCAATTTTGTAAAGAGGAGTGGTCAAAAAATTCTACCTGAAGCTTCCCAGAAGCTTGTGGATGGCTACCAAAAGTGCCCTATTGCAGTGAAACTTGCCAAGGGGACATGTAACCAAATACTACCATTGCTGAATGTATACCTTTCACCCAGGAGATTTGGTCACATTTTCAGTAAACCCATAAAAACATCATAAAAGAACCAAACTTCCTGAATGTTTTTTGAAACCAACAAGTATGTGCTCCAATCACTCTATCACAAAAAAATAAGAGTTGTAGAAATTATTGGAAACTCAAGACAGCCATGACATTATTCTCTTTACAAGTGTATGTAAAATTTTGATCATGACTGTATATACGTCTGGTACTTGCAACCGCGTGGTTGTTCTTGTTCTGTTGAATTTAACTACCCGTAAAAATAAGTTTCCTATGCCAGTCCATTTGTAGAATAAACTTAAATCGATGCTTGTGCATATTCAGTTAAAAAAATATACCATAAATAAATATAAGCAGCAAAAAAATTTACTTTAAAATGCTTCTACACATTCTATTAAAGGTAGAGACAACATCCATCCATCCATTTTTTACCGCTTGTCCCTTTCGGGGTCGCGAAGGGTGCAGGATCCTATATCCGCTCCATTCGGGGGGAAGGCGGGGTACAGCCTGGACAAGTTTCCTTCTCATCACAGGGCAAACACAGATAGACAGACAACATTCACACTCACATTCAAACACTAGGGCCCATTTAGTGTTGCCAATCAACCTATCCCCAGGTGCATGTCTTTGGAGGTGGGAGGAAGCCAGAGTACCCGGAAGGAACCCACTCACTCAGGGGGAGAATATGCAAACTTTATACTGAAAGATCCCCAGCCCAGGACCTTCGTATTGTGAGGCACGGATACCAGTGTTTCAATATATAAGATTGGTATCTAACAGAACTACATCTAGGATTGGTTATCTGTATAATAAAACCATTCTCGGGCCCCTGCAGTCCACATATAAACTTAAACATCAGTTTTCTCAGGGTGGCGTGGAAGGTGTTTATCCCTAAATCACAAAAAAGCTTGCTGGCACTACTACCCCTGGCCTTTCTGAGCAGGATTCTGAGACAGTCATTATATGCAACATAGAGTTTGTCCAAGCTCTCTTTCTTGAACCTCACCCAGAGGGGTGCTGTGTACATAGGGGTGCAGTAAGCTCTAAACAAGTACACCTTCGCTGTAATGACATTTTCTCACCAGCATATTGGCTTGGACATACAGCATTCTTCTCTGTCCAAGCATGTCAGCATCATCCTCCATCTTGTCATTGATGATGATAAAATGTTGATCCTCTTTGGTCCTACATATAATTACCAAAATCTTTGTCAAACTTGACTCCATAGTGGGAGTAGGGCTGGGTATCGTTTGAATTTGAACGATTCTGATTCTTTGTTTCGATTCCGATTCCGATTCCTGACGATTCTCGATTCCGATGCTTTCTTTAAAAAAAAAAAAAAAAAAGGCACGGTAAAAGAAAACGTTTAGGATATTTTAAATGAGCTAGCTAACCTACAGTCTTTCTGAATGAAATAGTCTGACATTCTCCATCAATTTTAATTCTATTAGCTTTTTATGAACTTTACTATAAATTCCTCACAGGGAATATTTATATTCAACTAGAATATAAATATCAAATCTATGAACTTGAATATAAATATTATAAATTATGAATACATTTTCACAGGGGTACACTTTCATCAAGAGAGCTTTATTTTTGAAAACCTCATGAAAACACATTTACAAATAAGTGTGTGATGCTGCAGGAAACCTCATGAAAACACATTTACACACACAAGTGTATGATGCTGCAGGTACTTAAACATGTTACTGTGCTCCCACTGATGGGCTAACTTGGTGCAGAAAAGCAAATAAACAATAAGAAACAACTTGCAAAACCCAGTCCAGATTAGCAGCAGGTAAAGTATAAAATCAGAGACAGTTCTTGTTTAGGAAAATGACCATATCCGCCTTCTCAGGCAGGATGCGTGAGCGTTCTGGACAGATAGTGTCTCCTGTCGAAGACGGGACACGCATTTATTTGTACTCCATGAACTCGGAGGTGCTTCATCATGTTCGACGTGCACCCTCCTAAGCACGAAACAGTCCTGTCGCACGTGTTACATTTCGCCGATATTTAATTTTTTTTAGTAAAATAAAGCCACAAATACGACCGTTGACGCCCGCTATTCATGCTTGACTGACTCGCTCGGCTACATAGGCTCGGCTATGCTAACACTTCTGGCGGTGGGCGCTTCTTCGTTGGTGTTCAGCGGCTTCTTCTTCCGGGTCGGCAGACTTATTATTTTTTCCGGTCGGCGGACTTGTTATCGAAACTAGGAATCGAAATTTTAACTTTTGAACGATTCCGGGAGAATCGGAAAGTTAGTCCCGGTTCCAATCGATACTCGATACCCAACCCTAAGTGGGAGCATATGTTAAAGGGGAACATTATCACAATTTCAGAAGGGTTAAAACCAATACAAATCAGTTCCCAGTGGCTTATTTTTTTTTTTTTCAAAATTTTAACCCTCATGGAATATCCTGAAAAAAGTAAAAGTTAAAGTGCCCTATTTTCGCTATCTGTGAGGCCACCATCCATTTTCCTGTGACGTTATCAAGTGATGCCAATACAGACAACATGGTGGAGAGTACAGCAAGATGTAGCGACATTAGCTCGGATTCAGACTCGGATTTCAGCGGCTTAAGCAATTCAAGAGATTACGCATGTATTGAAACGGATGGTCGGAGTATGGAGGCAGATAGCGAAAACGAAATTGAAGAAGAAACTTAAGCTATTGAGCGAATAGCTATTGATGCTATTCGGCGATCGCCTTCTAACCAATGATTGAGTGTCGCAGGATATCCATACATCTCTGTGCCATGTCTGCCTTAACATCGCCGGTAAAATGTGCAAACCAAACAATCGGGACTTTCGCATCTTGTGACACTGGAGCAACTTAAATCCGTCGATTGTTAAGTGTTTGTTTGGCATTAAATGTGGGTGGAGTGAAAGGCTGGATGTAAATATAGTTTTAAATGCACATACAGCTTGCCTAAATAGCATGTTAGCATCGATTAACATGCCGTGCTAATCAATAAGTTGTTTTGTAAATGTAAAATACTTCTTGTGGTCTACATTACATGTGATGGTGGTTCTTTGGTTGCATAAATGATGTTTTACAGATCATCTTCAAGTCGCTTTCTGACAGTCGCTTCAGAATTCGCCGTTTTGTGGGCGGTCTTATTCACGTGGCTCACCTTCGACAGCATCTTCTCCCCGTCATCTTTGTTGTAGCGGTGTAGCGTGCAAGGACGGGAGTGGAAGAAGTATCAAAAGATGCAGCTAACTGTTTTAATGACATTCAGACTTTACTTCAATCAACATCTCCTCATCCGTGGCTCACTAGTGCCACAGCAACGCCGGAAATGTGTCCCGTGAAAAACCGTCCGAACGAAACTTTCTAATAACCAAAGTTCCTTGGGTGAATTATGTATATTCACTGTACCGGTATGTTTTAGTCGTTTCATGGGCAAGTGTACTGACAGACAAAAGTTAGAACTTTACACTACTTTGTATTAGAAATGGCAACAACAGAAGATGAATGTCCCATAAAAAGAAGATAGAGAAAAAGAAGCTCGTTGACTACGGCATCGTCACTGACAACAGGTAGCGGTCATGTGCAAATTTTTAGGAATTATGCAGATCCCAAATAAATATCAGCAGGTACCAGAAGGTAAGAACAGCCAAATAATATGTCTGCTAATAAGTGCAATTTTGCGGTACTTATACACACACAATAGTGATGCTTGTATCACTGACGATGGTAGCCATAATGGACTCCGAGGTACTTGAACTCCTCCACTTGGGGCAGGGTCTCCTCCCTAACCCGGAGATGGCACTCCACCCTTTTCCGGGCGAGAACCATGGACTCTTGACTTGGAGGTGCGGATTCTCATCCCAGTCGCTTCACATTCGGCTGTGAACCGATCCAGTGAGAGCTGAAGATCCTGGCCAGATGAAGCCATCAGGACCACATCATCTGCAAATTGCAGAAACCTAATCCTGGAGTCACCAAACCGGATCCTCTCAACGCCTTGACTGCGCCTCGAAATTCTGTCCATTAAAGTTATGGATTTGAATCCGGAAGTCAGAATGAAAGTCTGATGTTCTTACGACGGAGCAATTCAGGGATTCTTCACAACACGTGAAAATAAATAAAAATGAAGCAAGATGCTTCTGGCAAAATTTTGCTTGCATATTTGACCCCGTTCTTGGAAATACTGAAGTGGTCCAGAAGATGTTTCAGATGTGAACCAGTAAATATGTATATCATATAAAGGTGCTAATCTATGGGATTATTAACAATTAGAAATAAAACATGTAATACTTCAATATTTCATATGATTAAATCTAAAATTGCATGACAAATATATATATATATATATATATATATATATATATATATATATATATATATATATATATATATGTGTGTGTGTGCGTGTGTTTACATACACACAAAATTTTTATTGCATGTAAAAGCATTTTCGTACGGTTTACTCTCACCTTTTTACTCAAATTGTTCTGTCCACCTCCAAAGACATGCACCTGGGGATAGGTTGATTGGCAACACTAAATTGGCCCTAGTGTGTGAATGTGAGTGTGAATGTTGTCTGTCTATCTGTGTTGGCCCTGTGATGAGGTGGCGACTTGTCCAGAGTGTACCCCGCCTTCCGCCAGATTGTAGCTGAGAATGTGGTAGCCATAATGGGCCCACAATCCATCAAGCGGTGCGGCTTCAAAGTTGTACTAAAACATTTGGACATATTTTGAGTGCTGTGTGTAATGTTCTTTATTTTCAATGGAACATTTAAAGTTTTGGTGTTGTTTACTGGCGTCATATTGCAGTGTACAGGTATCTCTTATGTGTGACTGCCATCTACTGGTCACAATTATCTTTACATCATGTACCAAATGACAAAAGACAAGGCACAGGAGAAGCAGGGGACAACTCACAGCATTCGCAGTGAGAAAACTCGACCACAAGGATGGCGTCAAAGAAGAGACAACAATACAGAATACAGATTTACACTGTAAACGACCTACTCTTCTCCAAGTTTATACATCAGTAACTGACATAAAAATCACAGGGGGCGCTGGAGCCTATCCCAGCTGCACTCACGCCATATTGCTTATCTCTCATAAAACGTGTTCTTTTCCTGTGAATAATGTTGTAAAGAGCAGTGTGTTTGTTTTCAGGCCAATTCATATAATAACTTGTTTTTTTAAGTGCATGTAAATGTACTGAATGCCTCATGTGACTGAGCAAATCTGGACATTTCTCAAGCATGTTTGTCATTTTTTGTCCTGCAGACGTCTGCCAGGAACAACTCATGCCTGCGAAACCGGAGTGTAGCTCCAAGATGGTGTGCTTTTACTTTATCTCTTGGTAAAGATGCATTATAAGCTCAGTCAATCAATCAATACTAACTTTCTTTTATTTATTTCTTTAGTTTATTTCAAACCTGAACATACTTACAACATGATACATCAGACAATTGTATATCATTTCACATTACATCATGTCCAAAAAAAAGAGTAGGAAGAAGCAAAGCTTATTTATTTCTACCCCTTTCCCTGTCCATTTTATAATACAAGTACACAATGTTGCATATTAATGCATGTGCTTGACTGAAAAAAACACTAATATAAAATATCTAATCTATAAATGTAGAAGCATATTAAAAAGATTGTTACACAAACAACAATGTCACACATGTTATATGTGCTGATGTTGTTACAAAGTCAAAATTAAAGTCTTGACAGTTTATTTCAAATCCTGCAGTTTCATTTGCTGCTGCTGTTCTCACCAGCACACTTGTGTTTCTCACACTGGTAATTTTTCACTACACACACTGCAACTCTACACTTTCTCTCCTGTGTGTCTTCTCATGTGTGCTACAAGGTTGGATCGGTCACCAAAGCTTCTGTTGCAGATTGAACAGGAATGTGATTTTTCACCAGTGTGTGTTCTTTTGTGTCTTTTCAAATGTCGACTTTCTTTAAAACCTTTACCACAGATTGAACAGGAAAAAAGTTTTTCACCAGTGTGTGATCTTATGTGTACTTTTAAATATTGACTTTGTGTAAAACCTTTACCACAGGTTGAACAGACAAAAGGTTTTTCACCCGTGTGAGCTCCCATGTGTACTTTCAAATGTATACTTAGAACAAAATCTTTACCACATACTGAGCAAGAAAAAGGTTTTTCACCAGTGTGTGTTCCAATGTGTATTTTCAAATGGGGACTTTGTACAAAACTTTTGCCACAGATTGAACAGAGAAAAGGTTTTTCTCCAGTGTGTATTCTCGTGTGTACTTTCAGATGACAATGGTATTTAAAGGTTTTGTCACAGTGAGAACATGTGAAGTGAGTGTTGTCAGTGTGACATGTCTTATCATCTTTAGAGTCTTCATCATCAGTGTCAGGAGAGTGTGACGTTGTGTCCTCACTATCTGATAGTGGAGCTAAGAGCTTGTCTGCTTGTGATCCTCCACAGTGGTCTCCATCAGCTTCTGTTGTCATGTGTTGTGTTGAGCTGCTGCTTGGAGGCTCCGCCTCTCTCTTCTCCTCACTTTCACCTTTGACCTCATCATCTTCACTCTTCACAGGGACACCAGTCACTGGGAACTCCACCAGTCCTTCTATATGAGCTCCCTCCTGACTGATGTTGTGTTCCATTGCTTCCTCTTTAATGTGGGGGGTCAGTGAGTCTTCCTCTTCCTTTTTACAGGAAAGGGTCTGTGTCAAAGAGGAAAAGGAGATGCCAAAGGGTCCGTGGCACCTAGTCGTCCTTTTTGAAGGATCCTCCTTCACCATCCTGAAGCTACACTCCTGTTTATCAGGCAGACATTGTTCTTCACAGACATCTGCAGGACACAAAATGACAAACATGCTTGAGAAATGTCCAGATTCAGTCAGTAAGTTCACATGAACATAAAAAAAAGAAGTTATTATATGAATTGGCCTGAAAACTAACACATTGCTCTTTACAACCTTATTCACAGGACAATAAGACCACTTTTTACGAGGGGTGGGCAATATGGCCTCAAATCTATATTGCGATAAATTCCATGTTGCCTGAGTGCAGCTGGGATAGGCTCCAGCTCCCCCTGTGATTTTAATGTCAGTTACTAATTTATAAATTTGGAGAAAAGATCAGGTCGTTTACAGTGTAAATCTGAATTCTGTATTGTTGACTCTGCTATGCCGCCACCTTGTGGTCAAGTTCTCTCACTGCGAGTGCTGTGGTTTGGAAAGTGTAATTCTTTTAGCTTTGAGCCCTGAAACCAAAGTAAGGTTTCGTCATTGATCTCACCGAACAACGTTTGCATGTGCAACCCGGGATTTCCACTGGATGTGGAACGGCGGCGCCACGGCGACAGACTCATTACGTTTTTGTTTTTAAGTCAATGTGTCAGTTTCCACCACCTGGCTTCTATAGTTAGTGGTTGACACAACAAGGCGGTTTAAGTGAGCTAAAATATGCTCATGTGGGACAGGAAGTAATGCATAAACATAAAATAAATTATCTAGTTTACTTTCAAAGTAAAATATTATTTTTAAGGCGGATGGTATTTTAACACTTTGAAAAGTCCTAATGGACATGAAGCCAACTTGTCAAAAGGTTGTCAGACCTAATTTCACCTCCTTGACACAAATGGACAAAAACATGCTGATTCTAAAAGGTCCAAAATTAAAGAATCATATAACAGGCATATCCACCGTCAGTTATATGGGGGCCTGTATTACAGCGTTGTACTAAAATGACTATTACCACCTCCAATATTAAAGTGAGTGTCGCTAACACTACTGCACACAGGAACATGTGTGGAGCAGAATTGCAAGTAGCCGAAACAAAGATTGTGAATAACTGACAAGAGGCTCACTTTGTTCATGTAAGTCTACTGTGGAATAAACATGCTCAGGTGCTGAGAGCGATGCACAGAGTGAGACCTTTTAGTCCAGTTTAAAATCCACAGATCAAGAAGGAAACAAAAGGGCATAGCAATGTATTGATGACGGCAAGAATGTGTCCTTGAGTAAGGTACTTTATCCACCTGCTTCCAGTGCCACCCACACTGGTTTAAATATGACTTAGATAATGGGTTTCATTATGTAATGCGCTCTGAGTCACTAAAGAAAAGCGCTAAATAAAAATACTTGACTTCACATAAAAGGGAACCACACTTTATTTATTTTGCCTATCAAGAACACGTTTTTTTCTTTTTTTTATGCATTCTAAATAGTAAATAAATGCGATCTAAAGTCTGCTTACAATAGAGGCTATTAAATTCGCATTATTCTGCCTACAAAGAACTTAAAAAGCATCCAAACGCCTCCATTAGGGTTTTATGTACATGCGGTAGGTATATATTGGTAGGTTGGTAATGCATGGCATCCTGCCACCAGCTATGCTGACAGTTATTTTAGTACCTGTCATTAAAGACAAGGTTGGTAAGGTAGGGACTATGGATAATTATGGACAATTATCGACCTAGAACCAGCGTGCTATCTAAAGTGGTGGAAAGTGTGATATTATATGGAATTGGGGATCTTATTTGCACCGCAGACAACCAATTTGGGTTTAAGAACAAGTACAGCACTTACTTGTGTATTTATGCTTTAAAAGAAGCGGTAGAAAAAACAGAGTGCAGGGCCCTACAATGTTGGTAGGGTTTATTGATGCATCTAAGGCATTTGACAGAGTCAACCATCTCAAACTCTTCACCAATCTGAAGCATAGGGGTGTTCTGGGTATATTCTGGCATATTGGTACGACAGGCAGCCAAAGCAGGTAAAATGGGGGTAGTAGTTTATCCGCTCCCTTTAGAGTTGGCAATGGGGTACGAGAGGGTGGGCTTCTATCACCAGGCCTATTTAGCCTGTCTATGGATGATCTGTCAAGGCAGTGGGAGAATGCAGAACAGGATGCATCTTGGGGAACACCTTTATCCACCACTTTATTTACGCTGATGATGTGGCCATTATATCTCCCAGTATTGCAGGGTTCCACCAGCTTCTTAACATATGCTCAGACTATGGAGTCAAGTTTGACATCAAGTATAATGCCACAAAGAGTATGGTAATGATATGTAGGACCAATGAGGATCAACATCTTCATTTCCCAGGTTTCTGTTTGTCTGGTCAAACCCTGTCTGTGTGCAACAATGTCAAATGCTTATGACAAGGTGGAGGATGATGCTGACATGCTTAGACAGAGAAGAATGCTGTATGTCCAAGCCAATATGCTGGTGAGAAAATGTCATTACTGCTCTGATGAAGCGAAGGTGTACTTGTTTAGAGCTTACTGCACCGCTATGTACACAGCACCCCTCTGGGTGAGGTTCAAGAAAGAGAGCTTGGACAAACTCCAGGTTGCATGTAATAACTGTCTCAGAATCCTGCTCAGAAAGGCCAGGGGTAGTAGTGCCAGCAAGCGTTTTTGTGATTTAGTGATAAACACCTTCCACGCCACCCTGAGAAAACTGATGTTTAAGTTTATATGTAGACTGCAGGGGCCCGAGAATGATTTTATTATACAGATAACCAATCGTAGGTGTAGTACTGTTGGGTACCAAGTATATATATGGAAACACTGCCATCCATGTCTCACAATGCGAAGGCCCTGGGCTCGGGATTTTTCTGTGTAAAGTTTGCATATTCGCCCTGTGACTGCGTGGGTTCCCTCCGGGTACTCTGGCTTCCTCCCACCTCCAAAGACATGCACCTGGGGATAGGTTGATTGGCAACACTAAATGGGCCCTAGTGTGTGAATGTGAGTGTGAATGTTGTCTGTCTATCCGTGTTGAACCTGTGATGAGGTGGCGACTTGTCCACGGTGTACTCCACCTACCGCCCGATTGTAGCTGAGATAGGCTCCAGCACCCCCTGCGACACCAAAAGGGACAAGCGGTAAAAAATGGATAGTTGGATGTTATCTGTGCCTTTAAAATATTGTGTAGAATAATATTAAAGTATATTTTTATTGCTTCTTATATTTATTTATGGTATGTTTTTTTTACTGAATATGCACAAGCATCGATTTAAGTTTATTCTACAAATGGACTGTGTTAGGTAGCTAATTTTTACGGGTAGTTAAATTCGACAGAACAACGACAACCACGCGGTTGCAAGTACCAGACGTATATATGTACATCATTCTCAAAAGACAACCAAACTTCTTATACGCAATATATTTCAGAATAGTGTTAATAATCAAGTATAAAGTTAGTAAAGATGTGAGAGTAAGAAGTAAACAAACCTGTTCTGTGTAACACAACTTGATGATGTTTCTTATAATAAATATCCAGTAGTTGATGTTGTCGCTCCTTCTCTTTTGTTGGCCAAAGTTCCTCCTCATACTTTGCCATCTTTTTTTCGCACATTTTCACACAATCACAACCCTTTACACTCACATTAGTTCCCTACTTAGCGATGTTTAAATAACTTCCCCGTCTCTTTGTTAGCAGCTAACAAGCTAAGCTAACTAGCCAGCTAAACTAGCTGCAAGCTACCTTAAGTGAAGCTATCAAACAGGAGAAGTGTCAAAGTGCGCTCAGACTAATGTATCCGGCTACAAACAATTATTAACCGTGTGTACTCTATTAAACAACATATATGTAAGAATACAGAAATATAATGCCCGCGTTTAGGACTTCTCCGTCAGACGCCATCTTGCTATATCACCCGATTGGTTCACGCATGCGCGCACCGGACGTCACTTCTGCCAACTTGTTTCGCCACACTTACTTACCATGGTTATTTTGTGTCATCTGTATTTCAATAACAATGTCATCATAAACCATTACATCAAGGGCGTAGAATCGGGTAGGGACGCTAGGGACACGTCCCTACCAATATCCAGCCGCTACTGTGTAGTCACTATCAATACAAGCGCTGCCCGTAATGTTTAGTCAATGATTATGGCACAGAAAAGGTTAAATGTCCGTCTCTGCTTGAAGTCCCGCCTCT
Source organism: Nerophis ophidion (assembly GCF_033978795.1). NCBI lineage: Eukaryota > Metazoa > Chordata > Actinopteri > Syngnathiformes > Syngnathidae > Nerophis > Nerophis ophidion. Next base: position 17,875,974 of record NC_084638.1, read on the forward strand.
AACCTAAATATCGCTCCCTGATTGGTTACCGGTTTCATGCTACTTTACGTGTGGTTGGCTGTCCCCGCTGTCACTCCTTCAGCTTGTAAAAGCTAGCCTACATGCTAGTTGCTAGCGAGCGGACGAGAGTGTCACACCAAATTTCATCCCCCCTACAAAAACCTTACCCCCCATTTACTTCCGGGGTCATGATTAATACAGACATTTTGTTAACGCTGTATTGTAAAAATATAACGCTATATTATAAAAATACAGACGTTTTGTTAACGCTGTATTGTAAAAAATAAAATAAAAAACAATTTACAAACACAACCTACGGGATGACGTATTTACTTCCGGGGTCACGTTTCCTCCAATGTCATCCCATTGTCTTTTCCTCCGCTTTTTTTCAGGTGAAAGTCAATGCTTAGTCCCCTTTACCATTGTTAACCCTCCCCGGAGGTGAAAGTTAACCTTAAACATGTGAATTCAACTACTTTAGTCCTTTTTTAACATCGTAAAAACATCAGCTGTCTTTTACTACGGACTGCAAGGGTCCGTTGTCATGGATACATGACAACAACTTCCATTCATACGAGTCATACGTGCCTGAGGCGGAGTGATAGCCTACGCTGTGATAAGGCTTTAGAATATTTAAACCACGGTTAACAGCCAATCAGATCGCCGAATTTCACCTTTCCGTTTTATTTTTTAAATTATTTTTTAGTTTCATGTATTTGTGTAGAAGTGAGCAACGGTTTGAAAATACCAAAGTGGTGGAAATACAATAAGCCCTCACTAGATGATCATGTGATTTTACAATGCTAAAATATAATTCATTAATATGAAGTAATATTCATATTTAGTAAAAGCCTTTTTGCTCAGGCAGTAACTGTACCATCAAGCTCTATGGCCATTGTCCTTAATGTATCTGTCATGCATCAACATATTTTTGGCCAGCAGTTAATTTCTGTGACAGACCGGCGGAGGCATGTGTGTGGATCTTTCAAATAGGAACAACCAGTGGAAACTAATCTGCTTGTATTTGAGTATTAGTGACAAACATATTTACAGTACAAAAGCAGCAATAGAAATAAGTAGTTGAAGGGAAAAATTGTGAGTGATTTAAACACAAGTTGGGGAAAAGATTATTACAGTTCATTTATGTTTATTTACAATGTTATATTGCATGAATGTATTTCTAATGTTGTTGATGGACAGTAGGCTATGTTCATTGACAGTATGATGCACAGTTGCACTACAGCCCTAGACTAAAGAGTAAAGATGAGAACTCTTCCAAGTTGTCTCCTTTGCTTTCATTTTAGTTACTTTACCCTATAACATCTGCATGACGTGAAATTATGATTGCTACTGTAAAAAAAAAAAAAAAAAAAAGTAAACTTTCAGAGTGCTGCCTTGGAGCACTTTTGTGTCCCCACCAATCTCAAAATCAAACCTACTCCCTTGTATTACATACAAAAGGAACGTTATTAAAAATATGGTGTTCTTCATGAAACCGCACAGATCTGTACACAAACCTGAAAGATGTGTCCATGGAAAATAAATCGATGTTTTACTATTTTACAATAATGTATTTATTTCAGAATTTCGAAAATTTCAAATGATTTTTTGTTGAAATACAGTAAGTGCTTCGTTTAAAAAAATATCAACATTTAAAAAATAAATTGATGGGAGTTAGTGGCGCCCCCGTGCGTCTCATTCATTACAACGACAGAAGCATAAAAGTGGTTGAAATCGTGGCGACACACCTTGTTCATTTTCATATTCTTGTTCCCTTTTACTCCGAGGTAAGACATTATTTTTAATACATACATTACTAAAACATACAAGTATTTCATTAAGATGGTGCCGCTGTAGCGGCTGCTGGTGGCAGGAGCTCTGTGCTCTTGTTTCATCCTTTTCTGTTCCTGCTGTTTCCCTCTTGTTTTCATGTGGGGTTTTTTTGCCCTTTGGTTGGGGACGCTTTGGGACTGTGTGACAAGGGGTGGCACTTTTGTGATTTCTGCGGTGCTTTTTTGTGAACTTCTGGGTCTGCCTATCGGAGACCAGCTGCTGGGTCTCTGCCACACCAGAGTCCATTTGGAGAGATTGGAGGAGATACGGATGAAGAGACAGGGCTGCGGAGCTGGCGCTGAGCGCCGAGAGGGACAAGCTTCACAGTGTCTTGGCTGAATGAGCAGGTATTGGAGACCTCTGTCTCCTTGCACGCATCATCGCTCATCCATGCGAACTGGACACCGGCCGAGAGTTGCAGGGTTAATAGATTAGTAGAAGTATATTACAGTTAAATAAGTGAGTTCACGTAGTTGAATCTATATTCCATCCATCCATTTTCTACGGCTTATTCCCCTTTGGGATCGCGGGGTGCGCTGGTGCCTATCTCAGCTACGATCGGGCGGAAGGAGGGGTACACCCTAGACAAGTCGCCACCTCATCACAGGGCCAACACAGATAGACAGACAACATTCACACTCACATTCTCACACTAGGGACCATTTAGTGTTGCCAATCAACCTATCCCCAGGTGCATGTCTTTGGCGGTGGGAGGAAGCCGGAGTACCCGGAGGGAACCCACACAGTCACGGGAGAACATGCAAAGTCCACACAGAAAGATCCCGAGCCCAGGTTTGAACCCAGGACTACTCAGGACCTTCGTATTGTGAGGCAGACGCACTAACCCCTCTCCCACCGTACTGCCCTGAAATCTATATTATGTTATTAATATATATTATGTTCTATTGTTTCTCTCCGGGAACTCCGGCTTCTTCCCACCACCACAGACGTGCCTGGGGATAGGTTGCTTGGCAAAACTAAAGGCTCCCAAATGTGTCAATGTGGTCTTTGTTCACCCTGTGATGAGGTGGCGTTCCACCTGAGTGCAGCTGGGATAGGCTCCAGCTCCGCTGCGATGCTGAAAGGGACAATTAGTAGAAAATGGATGGACGGCTGTTTTTATTGAATCATATTATATCGTATTTTCTTTATTTTACGTATCAAGTGTTACTAAATGAAATGTTTCAAAGACTATATTATACTATTTATACTGCTATTGAGTGCCACACATATATATATATATATATATATATATATCCATCCATTTACTACCGCTTATTCCCTTTGGGGTCGTGGGGGGCGCTGGTGCCTATCTCAGCTACAATCGGGCAGGGTACACCCTGGACAAGTCGCCACCTCATCGCAGGGCCAACACAGATAGACAGACAACATTCACACTCACATTCACACACTAGGGCCAATTTGGTGTTGCCAATCAACCTATCCCCAGGTGCATGTCTTTGGAGGTGGGGGGAAGCCGGAGTACCCGGAGGGAACCCACGCATTCACGGGGAGAACATGCAAACTCCACACAGAACGATTCCGAGTCCGGGATTGAACTCAGGACTACTCAGGACCTTCGTATGTATACATACATATGTGTGTGTATATATACTATATCAGGGGTCACCAACGCAGTGCCCGCAGGCACCAGGTAGCCCGTAAGGACCAGATGAGTAGCCCGCTGGCCTGTTCTAAAAATAGAAGCACTTACCAGTGAGCTGCCTCTATTTTTAAAATTTTATTGATTGGCAACATCACATCAACACTAAATTCGCCCTAATTTCCTACAGCTTATTCCCTTTGGCTTAATAATCATTTTAATTTTTTATCATGTAAAGCGTCTTCGAGTACACTGAAAGGCGTTGTACCAATTAAAATGTATTGTTAAGGTGTTTGAGCTTAACAGAGTTCTTTATGCGTGCACATGAACGACACTTTCAACGAGTCTTGAACATCAACGTCCTCTCACCGAGGAGACTTTTATTCTCTTCTTCTGTTGAACACACAACTGCTTCTGTGTTAAACACTACACAGTTCCAGAGCGCCCTCAAGGGGATAACATGCGCTACAACATCCTACTTCTATAACACAGTCACTGAGTAAGAGCGTGGATATATACAATCTTAACACCCCCACTCGCTATTAGCTCACTGTGTTAAACAATATTTTAAGAACATTTTCCATCATCCTGTTTTGTTAGGATTTATCCTTCAAGTCTTCATCCCAACATGCCAAACATATTCTGTGAGAAACATTTCAACTTCTGTTTAGTAGCTGGTTTTGTCAGAATATCAGCAACCATTTGTTCTGTAGGACAATATTCCAGTATTACCCTACCAGTAGCAACAATGTCTCTTATGAAGTGGTATTTCACATCAATGTGTTTGCATCTTTGTCTGTTAACAGGATTTTTAGTGAGTGCAATCGTACCCTGATTGTCTTCGTACACTTTTGTTTTAACATATTGATAGTTATCAAGTCCTTTTAGTAGCTGTTCAATGTAAAGACACTCCTGTATAGCTGAAGCTAAAGAAATGTATTCTGCTTCACAAGTAGAAAGGGCTACTGTTGGTTGTTTTCTTGTCTTCCATGAAATGAATGAAGTGCCTCCACACAAAGTTGCACAATAGCCTGATGTGCTACGTCTGTCTGTTTCATTTGATGCCCAACTTGCATCACAGTAAACTGTCAGACCGAGTCTTTCAGTTACATTCTTCTTGAAGTTAAGTCCTTGTTCTGATGTACCTTTTAGGTATCTGAATACATGTTTCACTGTATTCCAATGTTCCATAGTAGGTTCATTAAAGTGTTGAGATAGTTTACTCACAACAAAGCTTATGTCAGGTCGAGTGCATGTTGATAAGTAAATTAAACTTCCCACTGCTTCTCTGTACTGTCTTGGTTGTTTCAACTTTTCAACATTTTCTGCATAATCAAGTTTTGGTTCACAAGGAGTTTCTCTTGGTTTACAATTTTCCATATCAAACCTCTGTAAAACCTTTTTCAGATATCTGTCTTGTGACATTTTGACTAGTCCATGTGTTTGTTCAAAGTCTATTCCTAAGAAATGTTTTAGGGTTCCCAAATCCTTCATTTTGAATCTCTGAGTTAACATTCTTTTTACATCCTGCATTGATTTTTCACTTGAGGTAGCTAAAATAAGGTCATCTACCCAAATAATAAGAATTACCTTTTGACCATATTTTTCTCTTGTATATACACAATGATCTGCATCATTTTGCACAAAGTCATTTTCACATAAATGAGTGTGTAGCACTGTATTCCAGTTTCTGCCCGACTGTTTGAGTCCATACAATGATTTGTTTAGTTTACATACCAGTTTTTCACCAGTGTTAGAGTTTTTCTCGTAACCTTGTGGTTGTTCTAAATAGATTTCGCAGTCGATGGGTGCGTGTAGATACGCGGTCTTCACGTCCATCTGATGTAGGATTAAGTCCTCCTGTGCCGCCTTCTGCATGAGAATTCTTACACTTAACATGTCAGCTGTCGGTGAAAACGTCTCGTCGTAATCAGTTCCTGCTCTCTGGTCGTATCCTTTAGCAACAAATCTTGCCTTAAATGTATTAGATCCATCTATGTCTGTTTTGAGTGCATAAACCCACTTAGCTTTTAAAGCTCGTTTACCTGGTGGTAAGTCAGTCAACTGGAATGTGTCATTTTCCATTAGTGACTTCATCTCCTCATTGATGGCGTTTTTCCAGTGCATTGACTCGGATGATAACACGGCTTCCTGATAAGTTTCTGGAATGTCACAAACTGCTCGATAACAGAAATCAACGCATGTTTGTAATCTGTCCAATGAATCATCAGTCTCATAATCTTGTAAATAAGATGGCTTTTGTTTTACTCTGAATGGATTCTTTCTGATTTCTGTTTCGGCATTTGCCGCTGACTGTTCCACATCTTCCTGCTCATTTAAATCCTCAGTTTTGTTTTCAGGTTGAACTCTGTCCTCATCCTTCTGGTCACTGTCACAGACTGCATTGTCTCTGTTTCCAATGTCATGTCCTGCGTATGGCTCTAAAGTTTGTGTCTCTCTCTCTACACTTGTTTTGGTTGCGAATTTCACCAATCTGATCTTTTGGACTTTTTCCATTTCTGGATAATATACAAGGAATGCTGGGCTGTTTTTATCATATCCTATGAAAATGCCCTGTTCACTTTTTGAGTCTAGTTTTCCTTTTTCTTGTTTGTAACTAAAACATGTAGACCCAAATTTTTGCATTCGTGACACATTTGGTACTTTTCCTGAAAGTAACTCATATGCTGTTTTCTATTGTAACACCTGTTTCTAACATGAGCTGCTGTTTGAATGGCATAGTTCCACAAATAGTTTGGTAGTTTGCTTTCTATCAGTAAGCATCTAGCCATTTCAAACAGTGTTCGCCATCCTCTCTCTGCTGTGCCATTTTGGTGTGGCGAATAAGGCGCTGACGTCTCATGTCTTATTTTGTTCTTTGTTAGTAACATTTGGAACTCTCTGTTTGTAAACTCAGTGCCGTTGTCTGAACGTATACACTTTACATCTCCAAAGGGTGCTACATCTGCTAAGAACTTTTCTGTTGCAGTAACTGTATCACTTTTTGACTTAAGGAAATATACTAATACAGCACCTGAATAGTCATCTGTGAAACATTGTGCGTATTTGTGTCCTTTTATGCTCTCAGTTTTCATTGGTCCTGCTAGGTCTGTATGGATTAACTCCAGGGGTTTATTTGCTTTAGCATCTAGCTCCCTATTTCTCGTTTGGGTAAACTTGCCTTTTGTACATATGTCACACATCTGATCCGGCTTAACATTTCCCTTAATTACCATACCTTTGACCACAGTTTGGAGTTTGATTACATCGTCATAGTTGCAGTGTCCTAGAATCTCGTGCCATGTTTGTACGTCATGACAAACTTTACACTGATCTTCATTCGCATCAACAGTTGGTAGATAATACAGCTTCTCATGTTCGTGTATTTTAAATCTGTTACCATCTTTAGTGATCATGTGGCTCTGTCCTTTCTTGAAAGTTATGGTTGCTCCTCCGTCGGCTGCTCTCGCCACTGAAAAGATGTTGTGGGGATAGGAGGGCATGTACAGAGCGTTTTGTAGTTGTGCCCTGTGCTGTCGTCCATTGCTATCCATTAGATGTATCGTAGCTGTTCCTCTTCCTTGGGCCATTCCACTGCATCTTGTCCCATCAGCTAGTTCCACTGAATGAGTCTCTGGCTGAAAAGTGTTGTCAAAGCTTGTAAAGTTATTCACATCATTTACAATGTGGGATGTCGCTCCTGCATCCACCATAATGCCTTTCATCTTTATTTTGGGTGCTGACTCACTTTCTTCTTGTGCTGCTTTGAAGAGGTAATCACTGGAATGTTCATCAGTAACCTTTTTGACATTGTCTCGTTTATCTTTCTTTTTGCATATGGTTTCTTGGTGTGTGTTGCTCTTACAAAAGTTGCACCACACTTTTCGGATACAATTTCTTGCTCTGTGTCCTTTTAATCCACATTTGAAACATGTCAGATCTTCATCTCCACTTCTACTTTGAGTGCTGCTGGTGTACGTCTTCTGGATATTTCTATCCTGTTTTGTGAACATTTTCATCACATTGTCTGTTGGCTCAGCAGTACTAATTTTCTCTGACTCTTCGTAAATACGTAATCTCCTTTTGAAATCTGTAAATGTCACATTGTCTTCGTTTTGTGTTACATGTACAGCTAATGGCTTGTAAGCGTCAGGAAGTCCTCCAAGAATCATGGCTATGATCAGACTATCACTGAGAGTCTCACCGGCATCACGAAGTGCTATAATCAGGTTTTCTGCTCTGATAATGTAGTCCGTAGTCGACTCTCTATCTGCTTTCCGTAGTTTTGTCAAGGACGTGTACAAGTTGATTATTCGTGGCTTGCTTTTTCCTGAGTAGTGCTCCCTCAGCATTTTCAGTGCTTTCCTTCCATCGTATGTAGCATCATGTCTAATTAAAGACAGGCTTTTATCATCGATCAACCTTATGAGCTCTGCATAGCAGTCTGGATTCTTTATTCTGTCCACTGCTGCTTGCTCTTCTCCAACTGGTTCATTTAGAACAGTGTCTTTCAACTTTAAAATATGTAAGTGTCCCAAAAACCTTGCTTCCCAAAGGTCATACTTGCTTTCGGATCCATCGAAGTACAGTTGCGGGGATACTGCTCCAGTAGTACGAGTCGCAATTTTTGTTTAAGCTCCGCACTTTAGCACTGTGCTATGCTAATTAGCTCAACCTTTGCCGCGGTTACTTCTTCTTCGAGAGTACACGCTACTTCATTGGCTAAAGTCCCTTTAATGCTCCGTGTAATACTTCACGTTTGCATTACCTTTATCCTTGGTCAAGTAGTTCTCCTCTGTTAGCTCAAGTCCACACCTGCAAACTTCCTTGGCTTCTGTGTCCGTGCGTCGACTCAACGCTACCTTGCCTTGTTTGCTTGAGTTGGTTGGAATCACTGCGGTTCCTGGAATTACTGCGGTTCCTGGGGTTGCTGCAGTTCCTGGCGTTATTTGGGTTGCTGGGCCCATAACCTGTTAAGGTGTTTGAGCTTAACAGAGTTCTTTATGCGTGCACATGAACGACACTTTCAACGAGTCTTGAACATCAACGTCCTCTCACCGAGGAGACTTTTATTCTCTTCTTCTTTTGAACACACAACTGCTTCTGTGTTAAACACTACACAGTTCCAGAGCGCCCTCAAGGGGATAACATGCGCTACAACATTCTACTTCTATAACACAGTCACTGAGTAAGAGCGTGGATATATACAATCTTAACATGTATTATTATTATACCATGTGACTGATTCCAGACTTAAATTATGAGATGTTCGTTCCTTTCTAGTGACAAATATTTAATGATGTTAAGCGTGACTGTAATATAGAACAAAAAACAGTTAAAGTATTAAATAAGTCAATATAATTCTCATAGAGAACATATAAAATACACTCCTAAAAAAACGCTAGCATTTGCTACAAAGGCCTGCTAGCGGGCTAACGCTAGCACGTTAGCTTCGAACAACATATCAGGTAAATAACAGAAACAATATAAAAAAATTAAATTTATATTACCTCATAAGCTGCGTGTAGAAGAGAGGAGTGGAATATATTATTCTTATTGTTACACCAGCAACTCTTAAATGGGACTTTTTCTTTTGTTCTGTGGCAGTGCGAAGGAAAAGTGCACCACTCACTATTGTCCCAGTGAAACACGTGTTTGGCCAACATATGTTCCGCGGTGGAGAACACTTCGATGACGTCACACAGGAGGAAGAACAAAACAAGATGGCGTCTGGCGGAGAATACGTTGTTTTGGTTATTATGGTTTCTATGTCTTAATTACAACGTACATGTGCACATGTGTGTCGTTTAACAGAGTAAACGTCGTTATTAATTGTTTGTATGCGGATACATTAGTCTGAGTGCACTTTGACGTGCTAGCCGAGACTGCTTGTTAGCTTAGCTTGTTAGCTGCTAACTAAGAGAGGCGGAAGTGATCGACACATCAAAGCAGAGATCCAATGTAAGTGTAAAGTGTTTTTATTGTGTGAACATGTCTACATTACAAATGATGTGCGTGTTGGTGACTCAGCGACTAACTGCTGCCGTTGAAGAAATATTTGTGATGTTATAAAAAAAAAACAAAAAAAAATGATGTGCGTGTTGGTGACTCAGCGACTAACTGCTGCCGTTGAAGAAATATTTGTGATGTTATAAAAAAAAAACAAAAAAACGACAGCAGAGTACAAGGAGGAATTTTGTCCAACAAAAGAGGAGAAGGAGCGTCAATATCAACTACTGGACGCTGGTTTCAAGAAACATCAAGTTGTGTTACACATCCATCCATCCATCTATCTCATTCTGCTTATTTGAGGTCGGGTCACGGGGGCAGCAGACTAAGCAGGGAAGCCCAGACTTTCCTCTCCCCAGCCGCTTCGTCCATCTCTTCCCGAGGCATTCCCAGGCCAGCCGGGAGACATAGTCTACCCAACGTGTCCTGGGTCTTCCCCGTGGCCTTCTACAGGTCGGACGTGCCCTAAACACCTCCCTAGGGAGGCGTTTGGGTGGCATCCTGACCAAATGCCCGAACCACCTCATCTGGCTCCTCTCCATGTGGAGGAGCAGCAGCTTTACTTGGAGCTCCTCCCGGATGACAGAGCTTCTCACCCTATCTCTAAAGGAGAGCCTTATTTCGGCCGTTTGTACCCGTGATCTTGTCCTTTCGGTCATAACCCAAAGCTCATGACCATAGGTGAGGATGGGAACGTAGATCGACCGGTAAAATGAGAGCTTTGCCTTTCGGCTCTGCGCCGCACCGATCCGCCTGTCAAACTCACAATCCTCTCTTCCCTCACTCGTGAACAAGACTCCTAGGTACTTGAACTCCTCCACTTGGGGCAGGGAACTCCACCCTTTTCCGGACGAGAACCTTGGACTCGGACTTGGAGGTGTTGATTCTCATCACAGTCGCTTCACACTCGGCTGCAAACCGATCCAGTGAGAGCTGAAGATCCTGGCCAGTTGAAACCATCAGGACCACATCATCTGCAAAAAGTAGAGACCTAATCCTGCATCCACTAAACCGGATCCCCTCAACGCCTTGACTGCGCCTAGAAATTCTGTCCACAGAAGTTATGAACCTCCTTAGCGGAGTCCAACCCTCACTGGAAAAGTGTCCGACTTACTGCCGGCAATGCGGACCAAGTTCTGACACTGATCATACAGGGAGCGGACCGCCACAATCAGACAGTCCGATACCCCATACTCTCTGAGCAATCCTCACAGGACTTCCCGGGGGACACGGCCGAATACCTTCTCCAAGTCCACAAAGCACATGTAGACTGGTTGGGCAAACTCCCATGTACCCTCAAGGACCCTGCTGAGAGTATAGAGCTAGTCCACAGTTCCACGACCAGGACGAAAACCACACTGTTCCTCCTGAATCCGATGTTCGACTATGCGGCATAAACTCCTCTCCAGTACACCTGAATAGACCTTCCCGCGAAGGCTGAGGATGCTTATACATATTGACACAAATATATAAAAAACACTAACCTTATGACAGTTATTTTGCAATTGTTTGATTTGATCTTTCACAACAAGGTTAAATCACCATAAATTATTCCAGGGCGCGGCACCACTGCTGCCCACTGCTCCCCTCACTTCCCACGGGGTGATCAAGGGGATGGGTCAAATGTAGAGGACACATTTCACCACACCTAGTGTGTATGTGACAATCATTGGTACTTTAACTTTAACTTGACTTAACCTAGTGGCCACAATAATTCATGAAGTCAAGCTCATGGCTCAGAAAGTTGAACGCTGCGGACACGTTTATTACTAGATACTTTCATCACATTTCTGTTCTGGAGACTTTGTGTACGTATTAATATGCTTAAATGTGCTGTTTTAGCTCAGCTGTTGTGTAGCTGCTAGTTCCTCGTAGCCTACAGCAGGTGTGTCCAAAGTGCAGCCCATAGCTATGTTTTTAACCGACAACGGGGAGTAGTGAAAATGTGGTATTTGCGTGTCGGTCTACTCAGGGGCAGCTACGCGCTGTTTCGTCATTGGACCTAAGTCTTTGGCTTGGTAGGCGGGTACAAGCTTACCAAGCCAGGTGGTACGAGCATGGAGGAGCCTTTGTTTAGGTGTCGCAGCTTGGTGGTCGTGCCGTCAGGTAACACCAGGAAGGGTCCTTCTGTGAGATATTGACTGGTGCTTTTTTTCTCCCTGGACTCCGACTTAATATCTGGGGTTGTCCTTCAGACCTCGGCCAAAATGCCGCGTAAAAAGTTGGCAAGAATGTGGGAGATAAAAGTGTATGTGCGTGGGCATGAACTTGCACCCAGTTTCAACTGGAACTCAGGACATATGATTAGTTGCACGGCCTATTCTAATCTATATTAAACATTTCTTAATCCTTTCATTCTTCATTATCTTAATTACACCCCAACTTTAGCTACCTGTAGTGACTTATTCTAGTCCATTAGTAAATAAATTGTTTTCCTAAATAATAGTCTCCTCACTTGAACCAGACAGTCATTAGGACAAAAGACCCTGCGAGGACTTTGCCCTTTAAAAGGGAAAGCCAAAAGGACAGTATTAAGATGAATTCATCACATTTACTTTGTGGCATTTTATGATTAATATATTCTGTTCTTGTTACTTGGGGCAGTAGAATTTGGTTGGTAGAGTGGCCATGCCAGCAACTTGAGGGTTCCAGGTTCGATCCCAGCTTCTGCCATCCTAGTCACTGCTGTTGTGTCCTTGGTCAAGACACTTTACCCACCTGCTCCCAGTGCTACCCACATTGTTTTAAATGTAACTTAGGTATTGGGTTTCACTATGTAAAGCGCTTTGAGTCACTAGAGAAAAGTGCTATATAAATATAATTCACTTCACATGATATCTTGTTGTTTTATTTTCTAATTTCAAGGGGAACTGCACTTTTTGGAATCATTCACAGTCCCTATGTAAGTAAAAGTTAAGGTCCCAGCGGTAGTCACACACTAGGTGTGGTGAAATTATCCACTGCATTTGACCCGACCACAAGGTCCCCCGCTGGGAGGTCAAGGCAGCGGAGACCGCACTTGGGAATCATTTGGTGATTTAACCCCCAACCCTTGATGCTGAGTGCCAAGCAAGGAGGCAATAGGTCTGTTTTAAAATGGTTCTATTACAAACCCCGTTTCCATATCAGTTGGGAAATTGTGTTAGATGTAAATATAAACGGAATACAATGATTTGCAAATCCTTTTCAACCCTTATTCAATTGATTGCACTATAAAGACAAGATATTTGATGTTCAAACTCATAAACTTTTTTTTTTTTTTTGCAAATAATAATTAACTTAGAATTTCATGGCTGCAACAAGTGCTAAATTAGTTAGAAAGGGGAAGGGGCATGTTCACCACTGTGTTACATCACCTTATCTTTTAACAACACTCAATAAACATTTGAGAAATGAGGAAACTAATTGTTGAAGCTTTGAAAGTGGAATTCTCTCCCATTCTTGTTTTATGTAGAGCTTCAGTCGTTCAACAGTTCGGGGTCTCCGCTGTTGTATTTTACGCTTCATAATGCGCCACACATTTTTGATGGGAGACAGGTCTGGACTGCAGGCGGGCCAGGAAAGTACCCGCACTCTTTTTTTACGAAGCCACGCTGTTGTCACACGTGCTGAATGTGGCTTGGCATTGTCTTGCTGAAATAAGCAGGGGCGTCCATGAAAAAAACGGCGTTTAGATGGCAGCATATGTTGTTCCAAACCTGTATGTACCTTTCAGCATTAATGGTGCATTTACAGATGTGTAAGTTACCCATGCTTTGGGCACTAATGCACCCCAATACCATCACAGATGCTGGCTTTTGAACTTTGCGTCGAAAACAGTCTGGATGGTTCGCTTCCCCTTTGGTCCGGATGACACGATGTCAAATATTTCCAAAAACAATTTAAAATGTGGACTCGTCAGACCACAGAACACTTTTTCACTTTGCATCACTCAATCTTAGATGATCTCAGGCCCAGAGAAGCCGGCGGCGTTTCTGGATGTTGTTGATAAATGGCTTTTGCTTTGTATAGTAGAGCTTAACTTGCACTTACAGATGTAGCGAAAAACTGTATTTAGTCACAGTGGTTTTCTAAAGTGTTCCTGAGCCCATGTGGTGATATCGTTTAGAGATTGATGTCGGTTTTTGATACAGTGCTGTCTGAGGGATCAAAGGTCACGGTCATTCAATGTTGGTTTCCGGCCATGTCGCTTACCCTGGGGTGATTTCTCCAGATTCTCTGAACCTTTTGATGAAATCCCTAAATTTCATGCAATTGCACTTAGAGAAAAGTTGTTCTTAAACTGTTTGACTATTTGCTCACGCAGTTGTGGACAAAGGGGTGTACCTCGCCCCATCCTTTCTTGTGAAAGACTTAGCATTTTTTGGGAAGCCGTTTTTATACCCAATCATGGCACCCACCTGTTCCCAATTAGCCTGCACACCTGTGGGATGTTTCAACTTAGTGTTTGATGAGCATTCCTCAACTTTATCAGTATATATTGCCACCTTTCCCAACTTCTTTGTCACGTGTTGCTGGCATCAAATTCTAAAGTCAATGATTATTTGCAAAAAAAAAAAAAAATGTTTATCAGTTTGAACATCAAAAATGTTGTCTTTCTAGCATATTCAACTGACTGTGTTGAAAATTATTTACAAATCATTGTATTCTGTTTATATTTACATTTAACCCAATTTCCCAACTTATATTGAAACAGGGTTTGTAGTAATACTATATGAAATAATATATCGCAAAATCAATTTTAAACCATATCGTCTATCCACAGTAAAAAGTCCTGTCGTCCTGGTTGGTTTTTCCTTTTCCTGTTAATAATGTTGTAAAGAGCAGCGTGTTTGGGGTTACTGAGATTTCAAGACAGTTCATACGATAACTTGTTTTTCCTAAGTGCATGTAGAAGTACTGAATGCATTGTGTGTCTGAGCAGAGATGGTGTGTTCGTCTTGCAGAGGTCTGTGAAGAACATCGTCACACTGAGCAACAGAAGTGGAGCTTCAGGATGTGGACGGAGGAGCCACAGCCCTCCCACATTAAGAAGGAAGAGGAATACCCACTGATCTCCCATTTTACAAAGGAAGCGGAAGAACCACTGACACCCCATTTTAAAGAGGAAGCGATGGATCCACTGAGCCCTCACATTAAAGATGAAGAGGCGGACCCACTCACCCCTCACATTAAAGAGGAAGAGGAGGAAAACCGCATCAGTCAGCAGGGAGAGCATCTAGAAGAACTGGAGGAGGTTGTTGTCAAGAAGATGCCAGTGGCTGGTGTCCCTGTGAAGAGTGAAGGTGATGAGGTCAAAGGTGAAAGTGAGGAGAAGAGAGAGGCGGAGCCTCCAAGCGGGAGCTCAACACAACACATGACAACAGAAGCTGATGGAGACCACTGTGGAGGATCACAAGCAGACAAGCTCTTAGCTCCACTATCAGATAGTGAGGACACAACGTCACACTCTCCTGACACTGATGATGAAGACTCTAAAGATGATAAGACATGTCACACTGACAACACTCACTTCAAGTGTTCTCACTGTGACAAAACCTTTAAAAACCATTGGCTTCTGAAAAGACACATGAGAACACACACTGGAGAAAAACCTTTTACCTGTTCAATCTGTAGTAAAGGTTTTGTAGAAAGTCGCAATTTGAAAGTACACATGAGAACACACACTGGTGAAAAACCTTATTCTTGTTCTATCTGTGGATTATCTTTTACAAGGAAGGAACATTTGAAAGTGCACATGGGAACACACACTGGTGAACAACCTTTTTCCTGTTCAATCTGTAGTAAATGTTTTGGAGAAAGTCGCAATTTGAAAGTACACATGAGAACACACACTGGTGAAAAACCTTTTGTCTGTTCAGTTTGTGGTAAAGGATTTGTACAAAGTAACCATTTGAAAAGACACATGAGAAAACACACTGGTGAAAAACCTTTTGTCTGTTCAATCTGTGGTAAAGGCTTTGTACAAAGTAACCATTTGAAAAAACACATGAGAACACACACTGGTGAAAAACCTTGTTCATGTTCAATCTGTGGCTTATCTTTTACAAGGAAGGAACATTTGAAAGTACACATGACAATACACACTGGTGAAAAAACGTTTTCCTGTTTAATTTGTGGTAAAGGTTTTGTAGAAAGTCACAATTTGAAAGTACACTTGAGAACACACACTGGTGAAAAACCTTTTATATGTTCAATCTGTAGTAAAGGCTTTGCAAAAAGTCAGAATTTGAAAAGACACATGAGAACACACACTGGTGAAAAACCTTTTTCGTGTTCAATCTGTGGTTTATCTTTTACAAGGAAGGAACATTTGAAAGTTCACACCGGAATGCACATTAGTGAACAAACTTGTTCCTGTTGAATCTGTGGTAAAAGTTTTACAAACTGCAGGATTTTGAAATAAAATTTCAATTTTGACTTTCTAACAACATCAGCACATATAACATGTGTGACAATGTTTTTTGTGTAACAAACTTTTCAACAACTTTTTGATATGCTTCTACATTTATAGATTATACATTTTATATCTGTGCTTTTTTCAGTCTAGTACATGCATTAATATGCTACATTGTGTACTTTTATTAAAAAATGACCAGAACTATTTGACTGAAAAGGTGAGAGTAAACAGTACAATACATATTTTACATACAATACACATTTTAGACTTATTCATAATAGTGTTTTCTATAGGTGTTTGAAATATTGAAGTATTACTTATTATTTCTAATTATTAATGATCCCATAGATTAGCACCTTCATATGATATACATATGTACTGGTTCACATTTGAAACATCTTCTGGACCACTTCAGGAAGCATATTATTATTTACTTTATAGATCATTTGAACAGTTGTCTTTTATACAATTGTGTGTGTAACTACAAATGTGTAACTTTATGAATCATTTGTTGGGTCTCTATACCATTTTATTAGTGATCTTTATTACTCTCTTTTGTAACATGATGATTGTGTTGTTATTGTTTTATATGTATGTCCCAAGACCTTTATGTAATAAACAAATGTGAGAGAAATTAGCTGAATTATTTTGCAAATTTAAATTTGTGGATTTAAAAAAATCCCCATGGCCTCAATAGATAAAGAGGAAGTCCCAGAGAGTACTGTGGACTGCATGCTATGCTTTGATACACAATCCACTAAATTATTTATTCTAGTCTTTAATCGTTTGTTCTTCTACGCAGCGAGAGGAACAAGAGGGAAAAGAAGTCGAAAGTGGAGCCATGAAAATGGTTTTAACCACAAAAAAGCTGCTCATTTACTTAATAATTGCATATTTTTTCTGGTGTGTAAAACATTTAGTTATTTAATTTACGTCCTCTCATTTATTTCTTTTTTCACACCCAACTCTTCTACATACTTAGGCTACTTTTGTATTTCTCTCAGTGTTGGAACATTTGGTTTGAGAAACTTCCTGGTTCAATTTGTGTTTGGAATCACAGAAATACCCGCACACTTTCTGTGCATCTGGTTTTTGGAGTTGTTGGGGAAAAAACAAGTGTGATTTTAACCAGCCTGGCAGGTGGCTTGTTCAGTCTTCTGACCGTGGCTTTCTTTCAAGGTGACTCCATCATTTTTCACAGAAATTATGTCTTCGCTTGGACATATTACACTCACATATCTTTCACTCATTCTCATAGACTTAGATTGGTCAGATCTAGTCTTAGACTAGATTGGTGAGATTTAGCATCATAATCATCCCCTCAATTCCCCCCAAAAATGGATTAACTCGCTAGAATGTAAAGACAATATAAAATACATCCATAAACGTCGATGCATATGCAAAAGTGCAATATATCTATCTGTACAGTAATCTATTTATTTATATCTCCATCTACCATGAGCTAATGCAACATCATCCCGTTCTTATCTGTACTGTAAAGTTCAAATTTGAATGACAATAAAAAAGAAGTCTAAATCTAAGTCTAAGTCTGTCAAACTTGGACTTGGAATTGGATTGTTTCTTCTTTGCAAAGGATATTTGAGACGAGCCAGACGTGAATGTGAGTACATTTTGATTTATTTAACACTGTAACTCAAAAAAGGCAAACAAAAAGCGCGCATGAGGGCGGAAGTACAAAAACTGGGCTATGAAACAAAAAACTAGCACGGAGGCTATAAACTATAAACATGAACAAAAAACACTTGCGCTGTGGCATGAACAACAACATTTATGTGGCTTGGACAAAACGAACAGCATAACATGGCATGAAGCAGATAGGAATATGGAGGCATGTAGGTAGGTACAGGTAATGTGGGAAGTTGTCAGACTCACTACCTGGTAACTGTGGCTTAAATAACTGTGATCATTACTAACAGGTGTGAGGGCTGAGTACAGGGGCGTGACTTGAGGGCAAGGTGAAAGTCAATGAGTTGGCATGGAGACGAAAACAAACCAGGAAGTGCAAAGGAGAACTGAGTGTCCAAAAAACAAAACATAACATGACCTAAACAAGACATGATCCATAGGCGTAACAAAGTCTAGATCTAGTCTAGCGGCTAGTGCCAAAACCCTAAATATTTATACCAGTCCAGTTGCGATTGAGTGAATGCCCTGAGATCAACATATATATATTGTGTATTCTTCCCAGGGTCACAGGGTTGTGAGGGCAATGACTCTGTTTTAGTTCTCAAAGTAAGGCCATGCAGCAGGGATATTAAACTTAAATGGTAATTGGGTTATACTTGTATAGCACTTTTCTACCTTCAAGGTACCCGATGTCACAGTTAGTTGATGATGAACCCCAAGATGCAGCGATAGAGGCAGGCATGGAATGAGAAAACATGATTTAATTAAATATTACGACAAAAACAAAACCAAAAGGGTACAAACACAAAGCGCGCACGAGGCGGATAACAAACTAAGGGAACTAGCACTGGAGCTAGAAAAACAAAAAGGAACTTTACCATGGAAGCTAGTGGATAGCAAACAGAAAAATTGGAAATAGCTAAGTGCTAACAAGGACAGCTTAATGTAGCACGACAGGCAATAGCTGATATGATCACATCGACACAACACGAGTGACATGTGGCAACGACAAGTCCGAATGACAATACAATACAATGATCCAGCAACTGACACAAGATAAAGCAGGTAGAAATAGGAGCAGGCTGATTGGCAACAGGTGTGGCCAGGTGCCAATCAGCCGCAACTGAGGAGGAACACAGCACTCAGGGAACAAGACAGGAAGCTGACAAAATGAGAGCACTAGACAGGAACTAAGGACAGGAAATACTAAACACACAAAAGAGAAACTAAAACACAAACAAACTGTCAGTGGCAAGCCTGACACCCAAAGCGCTTTGACACTATTTCCCCATTCACACACCCATTCACACAATGATGGCGGGAGCTGCCATGCAAGGCCCTAACTACGACCAATACGAGCAAGAGTAAAGTGTCTTGCTCAAGGACACAACGGACGTGACAAGGTTGGTAGAAGATAGGGGTTGGACCAGGAATCCTCAGGTTGCTGGCACCGCCACTCTCCCAACCGTGCCACGCCTTAATTGTTTTGGGGCCCTGCATTTACAAAAAGCTAAAAACTGAGGGGCTTCTTTCTTCACTATTAGTCCCATTATGTATATTCTAGAGCAGAGGTTTTCAACCACTGTGTGCCGTGAGATACAGTCTGGTGTGCCATGGGAGATTATGTAATTTCACCTATTTGGGGTAAAAATATTTTTTGCAAACCAGTAATTATAGTCGGCTAACAATTTGCCGTTGTTGAGCGTCGGTGCTGTTTCGAGCTCGGCAGAGCAACCATCATTGCTGTTGTTAGGCTTATTTTAGGGGGGCTAAAATATTCTTAAGCCCCCCTAAATAATTTGGTGTTATATATATATAGTTTTTTTTGTTTTCTTTTAATTTTACAAATACATGCCGACATATTCATTATAAAGTGGCTCAAATATAAGTTTAAATAAATAATCATATAACCTGTCATTATTCACTTAGTTTCCCCTCACTTCATAGCGTAAGGTAGAGAGCCCCTTTAGCGCGTCGGTATCCAATCCATTCCAGTTGTTCATATAGAAAATGCCCACATCACTCCAAATCCAGTCCACATTTTCTCTGCGACCTCGCTTGCGGTTCTGCGGGTGTGCCACTTTTGAAGCACGCAGCGCTGCAGAACAAACACGTGAACGGATGTAAAGTGGACATAAGAAACGTTTTCAAGAAAGTAAGCATTCATCACTGCTTGCAGAGGTGTGGACTCGAGTCACATGACTTGGACTCGAGTGAGACTCGACTCATGATTTTGATGACTTTAGACTGGACTTGACAAAATGTAAAAAGACTTGCAACTCTACTTAGACTTTAACATCAATGACTTGTGACTTCACTTGGACTTGAGTGTTTTGACTTGACATGACTTGCTACTTTCCCCAAAACCCAACGATTAAAAAGTTATTCAGGAGCGCTCCGTATCTTCCATTGTGTACGCATGTGTGTGTCAGTGTGTGCGCTACCTGTCAGTACAACAGCCAATCAAATTACATCCACGTTATTTTCGTCCCACAGCATTCATCCAATCAAATTGCAGGAAAACAAACGAAGAAGAGCTCTCAAACAACGTGCCAGTGAGGAAAAATAATGCCAAAAATAGCTTCCTTCGGGTGTTAAAACTATGATATGGTCAACAAAAAACGAATTGCCGTATGCAAAACACGCGGTTCGAAGATTACAGACGGAGACGCAACAACTTCCAACTTCGTTCGACATTTGAAGTTGCACAAAGAAGGGTAAGTTTTGAATGTTAGCTAACGTTTATTGGCTGAGTAACGTAACTTTTATTTGCTGTGTAGTTAAATCAGTGAGGCTGTAAACTCACTGCTAACGTTATAATCCTAGACATCTTATAAATTGACGCAGCATCGAGCGCTACTGCATACTGGCGCTGACGAGACGTGGGTGGGGCCGCCATATTGGAGTGGTGATCCACTCCACTCAGTGCAATACATTTGGCAGGAGCAATGAACTGTCAGCACATTTATATCATATTACCTCACTGAATACCACTCATTTTCATGCACTTTTTTGTCATACGTGTAACTATGATAAAGGACACATGTTTTGGCGTGTTCATAGTTTGCTTAACAGTAATAGAATATTCTTATATGCTATAAGTGACCAGACGTCCAAGATCAAAACTGGGAATTATATTCCCAGAGAAGGGGGGAAAAAAACGGTCAGCTATTTTTAAGTTGAAGAAACAATATGATTAGGTTATGTATATATGTGTATATCCTACATAAACGATGTATGAATATATTAGATATCTATATATCTTACGGAACAATACTTTATTTGTGTTGCTGCAACAGCAGGTAGTTTATTCTGTCTTGACACTTTGTATTGATATTTTCTATTACATTCTTCCCCTAAACGATCATGTTTACAGTGTTAGTTTTATATATATTTTTCATGTATGTTGCTTTGGATAAAAGTGTCTGCCAAATACTTAAACATTTATAAACACCTGAAATACTTTATATCAGCTAAAACCACCAATCTATTTCACAGGATTCAGGATAAAACCAAAGTCTGTCTTACCTTACCCAGCAATGTTAGTATTTGAATATTGTTACTTGAAGACTTATTCCTCGTAACAATTATACTGTTAAGAGAGTATTGTCTTATAATTTGCCTAAAATGAGAATGCATCATAGTCAGTGGCGGCTGGTGAACTTTGTTTTAGGTGGGGCTGAAAGTTTGTAAACCAAATACCTGTAGGGGCGTCATCCTCCCCCAGAAGATTTGTTTGTGATTTTCACATACAAATATTGAAGATCTTTGCTCCTTCTGAACTGAGTGGTAATATTCTTTTCACAAAATACAGCCAATAGTATGTTAATGTTAAATCTTACTTGTGAAAAGTAATCCCCCGATTCCTATTTTCAACGGTCTGCTCATTTGAGCAGGAAAACGCTGAACACCAGCCCGGCATCTTTGTTTTCTACCTCTCAACTGTCAGTTTAGGCTGCTCGCCAGCTCCTCATCACCACTTCAAGATGGCGGCCAAATTGCTCGCGTCACAGCAGCCAATGCTGCTTCTACTTATAAGATGTCTATGGTTATGACGTCATCGCAAACACGGCAATCTGTTGCGTCCACTGCAGTTCGCTAACTTATTCATACTTTTTGTCAAGTGAATGTTTTTAAGCAGGGTTGCATGAGGTACCTACACATAATGTTACATTAGTGAATGTATCACACATAGTAACGTAACGTTAGACGGCAGTCAGCAGCACCGTATATTTTAGCCACCCACAAAAAGACAAACATAGTCAAATATAGGTCAGATAAAATGTATACTATATTAAGGATATTCCATAGTGCCCCGACATCTAAAAAGTACAACTCTGTTTATTGTTATGTTCATGCATTTATGTTTTTAATGTGTACGCACACATCAACACACATACAGTATGAGATGTGTTGCGATCTGTGGCTCAGATCTTCACGTGTTTGTTTTTTCATTCTCTGTCTGACCCGTTTATTTCCTGTTTTTATCCATCACTATGGTTACACATCAGTCCACCTGCTAGTCTCGCCCCGCACACCTGCTAATAATTATCACCCTCCTATTTAAGCTCACCTTTTCTGTTCACTCATTCTCGGATCCTAATTTGCCCACGCGCATCAGTGACGACTCTCATCATTCGTATGTATTTTCTCGCTAGCTCTCACGCCAAGCCACTTTATTGTCTAGCTTTCATGCTAAATGTTTTGTTTACTCTTTTGTGTCCTCGTACCAAGTTCTAGTTTTCCTTGTTTTAGCCTAGCTTTCACGCTAGCGTCTTTTGTTTACTTTTTCTCTTTACACCAGTATTTTTGTTCATAGACTTTTGTTATTAAATACCCTTTATCTTACCTATGCTGTGTTCTGCTTCGACGCATCCACGGGAAAACCACACCGGCATTACAATGCCGAAGAAGAGTCTTCACAGTAGGATCCGAGCATTAAAAAGTTTTTCCGCGTCTGGCAACCACGAGGAGACCTTCGACGAAGGCACATGGAGGGTATTCCGAGCGATGGAGGCTGAAACTCTCCGATGCAATCCAGACGAAAGCATGATGTGGGACCTGGAGGGAAAACTGGTTCCGATCGATGCTTCCGGGAGCGGTGAGTTTCCCTCCCGCAGCGCTCGCGCTCGTCCGCGTAGGCGGAAGCCGCGAAGTATGGCTTCGTCGGGCGACAGTGACTTGCCCACTCCATGTCTCCCTCCTCACGAACACAGCAACCTACAGTCAGCACACAAAACCCCTACACCATTGTTTGGGGACCCAATAACACACTTTGCTAACAGTTTTACCGACTGGGCAAATTCCCAACTTGTGTCCCGCGCAGATGACGTCATTTCGTCGACGCCCCCCGGTAACGCAAACCCGTCTTCCGATGATGACGTCATCAACAAGGAATTTTTTGGGGAAGATTCGTTTTCTCAGCCATTTTCAAATGACAATAACATTAATAATAAGATACAAAAGTATCGGGATATTTTTTCTTATTATTCTAGTCAACCTCAGTCACCTAGTTTTTCTTCTAACCCACCGTTTAAACCTCATTCTCTGCCCAAGTCCAAGGTTTTTTCTCCCTTTTCAAAGGGGCACTCTGGACAATATAGAGGGGAGGGGTCTGCCTGCCTCCAAACCTCCCACCACCCTCCCTTATGGTCAGTCCCTGACCACAGGGAACGGGTCTGGGATTCCCGTCTGGAGGGGGGGGCTACGGCCTATAGCTGTGTTGCGGAGGTAGGGCAGACGCTACCTCTTCTTAAAACTACTAAGCCTCCTAGACCTCCACCACCGGTGTTTACCCCTGTTATACCACTACGGCCTCCTAGACCTCCTCCACCGGTGTTCTCCCCGGTCAAGTCACGCCCTCTTAGACCTCCTCCACCTGTGTTCCGTCTGTGCCCTAGTTCTAGCTTTAGTCACAGTCTCTCTCAGAGTTCGAGTCCCAGCCTTCTTCGTAGCCCATGCTCTAGTCCTACTCGTAGACCGACTTGTAGACTGAGTCGTAGTCCAAGTCCTGGTCCGAGTTTCCGTTCTGATTCTAGTTGTAGTCCTAGTCTTTCTCGTAGTCGTCCTAGTTCCACTCGTAGACTGATCCGTAGTCCGAGTCCTGTTTCGAGTCCGGTCCCGAGTCTTGTTTCTTGCCTTTGTAATATTAGTACTGATTCCCCTCGTGGTCTTAGTCCGAACCCTAGTCCTTACCCAAGTTCTTGTCCGAGCCCCAGTGTTACTGTAAGTCCTAGTCTTTGTCCTAGTCCTTGCCCGAGCACCAGTTTGATTGTTAGTCCCAGTCCTTGCCCAAGCCCTAGTTTGACCGTTTGTCCTAGTTCTTGCCCAAGCCCTGGTATGACTGTAAGTCCTGGTCGTTGCCCAAGCCCTTCTCAAAGCACTAGTGTGATTGTAAGTCCTGGTCCTCTCTCAAGTCCTTGCCCGAGTCCTAGTGTTTGTCTTATCACTCATCATAGTCCTAGTCCTGCTCACAGCCAGTCCCCTAGTTCTCCTCGGCAGACCCCTGTGCCTGCTCCTCGGCTGAAGCCGACTCCTGCTCCTCGGCTGAAGCCGACTCCTGCTCCTCGGCTGAAGCCGACTCCTGCTCCTCGGCTGAAGCCGACACCTGCTCCTCGGCTGAAGCCGACACCTGCTCCTCGGCTGAAGCCGACACCTGCTCCTCGGCTGAAGCCGACACCTGCTCCTCGGCTGAAGCCGACACCTGCTCCTCGGCTGAAGCCGACACCTGCTCCTCGGCTGAAGCCCACACCTGCTCCCAGTCTGGTTCTCACACCAGCACATGACACTAACCTGGTTTTCACGCCAGAATTCGACTCTCGCCTGGTTCACACACCAGCAGCTTTTTCGGGCCTGGTTCTCACACCAGTTTTGAACTCTAGTCTGGTTCTCGCACCAGAAACTGATGTTAGCCTGGTTCTCACACCAGCCTCCGACCCAGAACTGGTTCTCATACCAATTACAGACTTTAACCTGGATCTCACTCCAGCAACAGCTCCAAAGCTGGAGCCGACTCCAGCAACAGCTCCAAAGCTGGAGCCGACTCCAGCAACAGCTCCAGAGCTGGAGCCCACACCAGCGTCGACGACGGGGCTGGAGCCCACACCAGCGTCGACGACGGGGCTGGAGCCCACACCAGCGGCGACGACGGGGCTGGAGCCCACACCAGCGTCGACGACGGGGCTGGAGCCCACACCAGCGTCGACGACGGGGCTGGAGCCCACACCAGCACCTCCGACGACTCCTGCGGCTCCCAGGCCGCCTCCGACGACTCCTGCGGCTCCCAGGCCGCCTCCGACGCCTTCTTCGGCTGCAGCACCCGCATCATCCTCGCCAGCTGCACTCGGGCCTGCTTTGGCTGCAGTCCCCGCACCCTCGTCTGCTGCTTCCAAGCCTGCTGGGATTTCGGTGCTGAGGCGTCGTCCACCACGTCGACCACGGGCGTGGCCTCTGCGAGGTCATCCTCCTCGCCAGATACTCCCTCCTCCATGTCGGCCACGGATGTGGCCGTGCCCGGGTCGTCCGCCTCGCCGGGCACCTCATCCTGCGAGGCGGCCACTAATGTGGCCTTTTCGAGGTCGCCCGCCAAAACTTTTTCGGCAGCAGCGTTCCACCCGCCGCCGCCACATGATGTGTCCTCGGTGGATTCGGGGACATGCGATCTGGCGACCCTCCACCGTGGCCTCCCTCCGCCCTCCCTTCGTTTGTGAACTTTCTGGTTTTGGGGAGGGGGTTCAAGTTTTGTTTGTTTTTTAAGACATCTGGTATCTGTCTTTTGTTGGGGGGGAATACTGTTGCGATCTGTGGCTCAGATCTTCACGTGTTTGTTTTTTCATTCTCTGTCTGACCCGTTTATTTCCTGTTTTTATCCATCACTATGGTTACACATCAGTCCACCTGCTAGTCTCGCCCCGCACACCTGCTAATAATTATCACCCTCCTATTTAAGCTCACCTTTTCTGTTCACTCATTCTCGGATCCTAATTTGCCCACGCGCATCAGTGACGACTCTCATCATTCGTATGTATTTTCTCGCTAGCTCTCACGCCAAGCCACTTTATTGTCTAGCTTTCATGCTAAATGTTTTGTTTACTCTTTTGTGTCCTCGTACCAAGTTCTAGTTTTCCTTGTTTTAGCCTAGCTTTCACGCTAGCGTCTTTTGTTTACTTTTTCTCTTTACACCAGTATTTTTGTTCATAGACTTTTGTTATTAAATACCCTTTATCTTACCTATGCTGTGTTCTGCTTCGACGCATCCACGGGAAAACCACACCGGCATTACAATGCCGAAGAAGAGTCTTCACAAGATGAGATCAATGAGCTAAGGTAAGAACAGGATAGAAACTGCTGTGGAACTAGTTCCAATGCAATATGCCATGGAAATACAATGTTAACACTTTTGTGCAAATAAGTGCTGTTGCACTTGTTTTTTCAAATGTGTTTATTCTGTAAAGGAATGAGTTACATGTTTAAAATAACTGGTTAATAGTGCTAATATGAAGTGCAATGCCAGCACTATTTTTTAACTCAGGTTACCGGGTTTATTGTAACCTTTGATAATTGTGTGGGATGTGTATGCTACTCTATGTGTTGGTTGAAGGATTAAGTGTAAAGTTAACCATGTAAATAATACAAGAGGATGCTGTACATGCGTGATGGATGAAATCTTCGTCAGACCAAAAGTGTAGGCACAAGGGAAGTCCGGGGGCAGGCAGGAGGTCGAGGGCAGAAGGCAAGCAGCGAAGTCCGAGTCCAAGCAAGAGATCGAGGATCGAGGGAGGCAGTCCAATTTACGGGTTGAGGTCGATATACAGCGCTCGAACACACGGAACAAGGCGGGCACTGCAAGGAGGACAAGGGACATAAGTCAACAAGACAAAACGAGGCACGAAGAACAATGAGGCGAGGACGATATGCAAAGTAAATTTATGTGGGATGATGTACAATATTGGCTTTTGCCTGACAGTCTGAACTTAGATTGATATTGATATTGCTTTGGGGATGTTTAAAAAAAAACAAAAAAACATTAAAAACGTTTAAAACCCAATAATTGGGATTTTTGTTTTATCCACAAATGTAAGTTTGTAAAAATTAAAAAAACATCCTTCTACAAACAATTCAGCCATTTTCTCTCACTTTTATATTGCATAAAGGTCTGGGGACATACATAAAAAATAATCGAAACACATCATCATATTACAAAAGAAAGTAATAAAGATAATTAATAAAATGGATTACAGATAATTAATAAAATGGATTACAGATACTCATAAAGTCACACATTTTAAAATTGTATAAAAGACAACTGTTCAAATGATGTATAAAGTAAATAATAATATGCTTCCTGAAGTGGCCCAGAAGATGTTTCAGATGTGAACCAGTAATTATGTATATCATATAAAGGGGCTAATCTATGGGATTATTAACAATTACAAATACAAATATGTAATACTTTCATATTTCAAACTATCTAATCTATAAATGTAGGAGCATATGAAAAAGTGTGTTACACAAACAACAATGTCACACATGTTATATGTGCTGATGTTGTTAGAAAGTCAAAATTAAAGTCTTGACAGTCTATTTCAAATCCTGCAGTTTCATTTGCATCTGCTGTTCTCACCAGCACACTTGTGTTTCTTACACTGGTACTTATAAGAGAATCTTTCACCACACACACTGCAACTCAACAATTTCTCTCCTGTGTGTGTTCTCATGTGTGCTACAAGGTTTGATCGATGACAAAAACTTCTGTTGCAGATTGAACATGTGAAAGGTTTCTCACCAGTGTGTGTTCTCATGTGTACTTCCAAATGGTTTCTTTGTACAAAACTTTTACAACAGATTAAACAGACATAAGGTTTTTCTCCGGTGTGTATTCTCACGTGTACTTTCAAATTCTGACTTAGTCCACAACTTTTACCACGTACTGAGCAGGTAAAATGTTTTTCTCCAGTGTGTGATCTCATGTGTCTTCTCAGAAACCTATGGTATTTAAAAGTTTTGTCACAGTGAGGACATTTGAAGTGAGTGTTGTCAGTGTGACATGTCTTATCATCTTTAGAGTTTTCATCATCAGTGTCAGGAGAGTGTGACGTTGTGTCCTCACTATCTGATAGTGGAGCTAAGAGCTTGTCTGCTTGTGATCCTCCACAGTGGTCTCCATCAGCTTCTGTTGTCATGTGTTGTGTTGAGCTGCTGCTTGGAGGCTCCGCCTCTCTCTTCTCCTCACTTTCACCTTTGACCTCATCATCTTCACTCTTCACAGGGACACCAGTCACTGGGAACTCCTCCAACCATTTAGGCTGACTGATGCGGTGTTCCTCCTCTTCCTCTTTAATGTGCGGCAGCTCTTGGTCCTCCTCTTCCTCTTTAAAGTACGGGGTTAGTGGGTCCACCTCTTCCTTTTTAAAGTGAGGGGTCAGTGGGCCCTCCTTTTCCTTTTTGATGTGTAAGATCAGTGAGTCCTCCGCTTGCCCTTTAATGTGAAGGGTCAGTTTAACACGATGGGTCTGTGGCGTCTCGTCTTCCTCTTCGTCAGGGGGCTGTGGCTCCTCTCCTCCCTCTTTAATGTGTTGGGAATGTGGTACCTCTTCCTCCTCATGTGTGTGGTGGGACTGGGGTTCCTCCTCCTGCTCGTGTTGAAGACGTTCTTCATCGAGGTCTGCGGGACAGGAGAAAACAAACATTCTTTAGAAAAGTCCAGCTTTGCTCAGTCACATGAGACATTGTCCTGCACCAACATATGATCTCACAATCTCATCAGTTTGCTGACAGAATGTAGTATGAATGTAAGAATAGTTTGAATGTTGGAATGGTTTGAATGTTGAAGAGTTTGAATTTCCAGGAAAACTGGAATTTGATTTGGAACTTGGGAAGTGTTAGTTTGAATGTCCAGGATGAGTGGAATGTGTTGATGTTGGAATGGTTTAGATAGGTTAAAAAATGTGGGAATTGTGCAACTTGGAAAAATGTCACTCCGGTGGGTGTACGGATGTGTCGAAGGTACGTGGACACAGAAAACTCCCCCACTATCATGTTTGTGTGATTGACAGGAAGATTAAAATTCAATGTCCAGAGGTATTAAAATATTAGTCAATCAATCAAACAAACGGCCGATGAACTTTGGAGTCATGGATACACTGTGTGTTTATTTTCTCTGGCTGCAGCTCTTAAACTGCACACAAATGGTCTTCTTATTTTGTTTGATCCGAAAGCGTAAAAAAGCGCTGCCTCGATACGGCAAAAATAAAGCGGGTCTGGGGGCCCAAACGTTGCTATTCTTTTGTGACTGTAAGCGTGTAGTCCTTATGTGACATCATCACATCACCTTCATGAAGAAGCTGAGCTTGTTTCATCCACGACTCCTCTCAGCCGTCTTCCCTCCAACACGCATGAGCGGCTAACTTGGCTAACATTAGCAGGTCTTGTGATGCACCGCACGTGACCTACGGTGGACAAACGAGACAATTCTCACATGACCACAACTCTTCTACTCTGACCTTCCCAAAGTAATAATCTAGTCAATAGTCACTGAAAACAACAAAAAAAACAGGCATATTATTTCAACAATAACTTACGAAGTCACAGAATTGGCTAATATAAAAAAATCTGTATCGATCCGTTGTGATGAAGAAGTAGCTGAGCCGGAAGGCAAAGCTCTCAATTTATTGTTCAATCTACGTTCCCATTCTCACCTATGGTCATGAGCTTTGGGTTATGACTGAAAGGACAAGATCACGGGTACAAGCGTCCGAAATGAGCTTCTTCCGCCGGGTGGTGGGGCTCTCCCTTTGAGATAGGGTGAGAAGCTCTGTCATCCGGGAGGAGCTCAAAGTAAAGCTGATGCTCCTCCACATTGAGAGGAGCCAGATGAGGTGGTTCGGGCATCTGGTCAGGATGCCACCCGAACACCTCCCTAGGGAGATGTTTCAGTCACGTTCGACCGGTAGAAGGCCACAGGGAAGACGCAGGAAACGTTGGGAAGACTATGTCTCCCAGCTGGCCTGGGAACGCCTCAGGATCCCCCGGGAGGAGCTGGACGAAGTGGCTGGGGAGAGGGAAGTCTGGGCTTTCCTGCTTAGGCTGCTGCCCCTACGACCCGACCTCGGATAAGCGGAAGAAGATGGATGGATGGAAGATAATGTGTTCTGGACCACTCATTCATCCTTTAAACACCCAAGTGTCCCGTCCTTTAGGAGGTCATTCGAAATAGCGACACAACTACGAAGCTAAAGCTGGCAAGGAAAATCCATACACCCGCAACACGTCTCATCTGCTTGTGTTGTGGACGACATCATCAATGTTGGAATAATGTACAAACAGGACAGCAGTCGCAACTGTCGCCTCCACACATCAAACTGAGAACAGCAACACAATTCCCCCTTCACAATAATAGGTCTGACTGCGCTAACAAAATAAAGGTTAAAAAAAAAAAGCACCTTACACAAGCATAATGAACTTGTTGATGCATTTGCACAATTATTATGCTTTGACCCAAAGTATGGGTCAAAATTGTCCAAAGATTTATTGCACAAATAAATGTGAGCGATTCTGCAATTAATTAACAAACTGGAAAGAAAATAACATTTGCCTTGGTGCGCTTCTAACTTGCCTTGGTGCCCTAAAATATGAGCCCTCCTTTAAGGCAATACTTGTCTTGAGCTTAAAAAGTAAAAATTTGAGGCATGTCTATGATGTGCTTTTTTCCCATCCATCCATCCATTTCCTACCGCTTGTCCCTTTTGGACTCACAGGCGGGTGGAAGGTGGGTTACACCCTGGAAATTTCCATAAAACCTTTACGTTATCTATTTAAATCGTATCCTAATTAAAAATGTATCCTGCAGTTTGTGGCTATTATAAGGCATAATTTATGGATAAGCGAGGATGCGTCCAAGGAGATCGAGGTGTCCAATACCTGCTCATTCAGCCAAGACACCGTGGAGCTTGTCCTCAGCGCCAGCTTCGCAGCCGTGTCCCTCCATTCGCAACCCCTCCAGTCCCCTCCAGTCTCCATGGCCAAAAGACTCCCGATGTGCAGATCCAGACGTTCACAAAAAAGCACTGCAGAAGTCACAAAAGTGCCACTCCTTGTCACGCGGTCACAAAGGGTCCCCAAACAAAGGGCAACAAAACCCCACATGAAAACAAGAGGGAAACAGCAGGAACAGAAAAGGATGACACAAGAGCACAGAACTCCTGCCACCAGCAGCCACTACAGCGGTGCCATCTTAATGAAATAATTGTATGTTTTAGTAATGTATGTATTAAAATTAATATCTTACCTTGGAGTAAAAGGGAACAACAATATGAAAAGGAACAAGGTGTATTGCCACAATTTCAACCACTTTTACGCTTCTGTCATTGTAATGAATGACGCACGGGGGCGCCACTATCTCCCATTGCATAATTTATTTTTTAAATGTTGATATTTTTTAAATGGATCACTTACTGTAACCAAACAAAAAATACATTTTCAGAATTCTAAAATAAATAAATTTTTATAAAATAGTAAAACATCAATTTATTTTCCATTTAAGGTTGCTGAACACATCTTTCAGGTTTGTGTACAGATCTGTGCAGTTTCATAAAGAATACCATATTTTTA
This sequence comes from Nerophis ophidion, assembly GCF_033978795.1. NCBI lineage: Eukaryota > Metazoa > Chordata > Actinopteri > Syngnathiformes > Syngnathidae > Nerophis > Nerophis ophidion. Next base: position 17,907,074 of record NC_084638.1, read on the forward strand.
ACAACGTTTGTTTTGTATGTAATGGTTTATGATGACCTTGTTATTGAAATACAGATGACACAAAAGAACCATGGTAAGTAAGTGTGGCAAAACAAGTTGACGGAAGGGACGTCAAGTGCGCGCATGCGTGGACCGATCGGGTGACAAAGCAAGATGGCGTCTGACGGAGAAGTCCTAAACGCGGGCATTATATTTCTGTATTCTTACATATATGTTGTTTAATAGAGTACACGCGGTTATTAATTGTTTGTAGCCGGATACATTAGTCTGAGCGCACTTTGACACTTCTCCGGTTGGCTAACTTCATTTAAGTTAGTTTGCAGCTAGTTTAGCTGGCTAGTTAGCTTAGCTTGTTAGCTGCTAACAAAGAGACGCGGAAGTTATTTAAACATCGCTAAGTAGGGAACTAATGTGAGTGTGAAGTGTTGTGATTGTGTGAAAATGTGCGAAAGAACGATAGCAAAGTATGAGGAGGAACTTTGGCCAACAAAAAAGGAGATGGAGCGACAACATCAACTATTGGATGTTTATTATAAGAAACATCATCAAGTTGTGTTACACAGAACAGGTTTGTTTACTTCTTACTCTCACATCATTACTAACTTTATGTGTGATTATTAACACTATTTTTAAATATATTGTGTATAAGAAGTTAGGTTGGGTTGTGAGGATGATGTCGTGGTCAAAAGTTTACATACACTTGTAAAGAAAATAATGTCATGGCTGTCTTGGGTTTCCAATAATTTCTACAACTCTTATTGTTTTGTGATAGAGTGATTGGAGCACATGCTTTTTGGTCAGAAAAAACGTTCATGAAGTTTGGTTCTTTTATGAATTTATTATGGGTCTACTGAAAATGTGACCAAATCTACTGGGTCAAAAGTATAAATACAGCAATGTTATATATAGTAGTTATACAGCAACGTTAGTATATACACATCAATGTTAAAATATATACAGCAATGACGACGGGCATGGTGTTCCTGTTATTAAAGGCCTCACCTTTTCTCCTTTTAACATATTGCTGGGTTATGTGGCCAAACAGATCATTTTTTGTTTCATCTGACATCACATGGATAAAGATAAGACCTTCTGGAGAAAAGTTATGTGGTCAGATGAAAGAAAAATGGAGCTGTTTGGCCACAATACCCAATAATATGTTTGGAGGAGAAAAGGTGAGGCCTTTATTCCCAGCAACACCATTCCCACCGTCAAGCATGGTGGTGGTAGTATTATGCTCTGGGTCTGTTTTGCTCCCAATGGAACTTGTTCTTTAAATGGGACTATGAAAAGGAGGATTACATCCAAATTCTTCAGGACAACCTAAAACCATCAGCCCGGAGGTTGGGTCTTGTGCGCAGTTGGGTGTTCCAACATGACAATGACCCCAAACACACGTCACAAGTGGTAAAGGAATGGCTAAATTGGGCAAGAATTAAGGTTTTCGAATGACCTTCCCAAAGTCCTGACTTAAATTTGTGAACAATGCTGAAGAAGTAAGTCCATGTTAGAAAACCAACACATTTAGCTAACTTGCACCAGTGCCTTATTGCAGTGAAACTTGCCAAGGGACATGTAAGCAAATATTAACATTGCTGTTTGTATACTTTTGACCCAGCACATTTGGTCACATTTCCAGTAGACCCATAATAATTTCATAAAAGAACCAAACCTTATGAATGTTTTTTGTGACCAATAAGTATGTGCTCTAATCACTCTATCACAGAAAATATGAGTTGTAGAAATTATTTTAAACTCAAGACAGCCATGACATTATGTTATTTACAAGTGTATGTAAACTATTGACCTTTACTGTACGTCTGGTACTTGCAACTGCGTGGTTGTCGTTGTTCTGTCGAATTTAACTACCGATCCCAGTCTATTTGTATAATAAACTTAAATTTATGCTTGTGCATATTCAGTAAACAAAAAACATACCATAAATAAATATAAGCAGCAATACAAATATGCTTTAAAATGCTTCCACACATTCTATTAAAGGCACAGATAACATCCACCCATCCATTTTCTACCGCTTGTCCCTTTTGGGGCCGCCGGTGGTGCTGGAGCTGTCACGCCAAATTTTTTCTCCCTACAACCCCCCATTTACTTCCACGGTCATGATTAATACAGACGTTTTGTTAACGCTTTATTATAAAAATATAACGCTATATAATAAAAATACAGACATTTTGTTAACGTTATATTATTAAAAAAAAATACAAAACAATTTACAAACACAAGTTATGGGATGACATAAGAGGAAACATGACCCCGGAAGTAAATGCGTCATCCCATAGCCTGAGTTTGTAAATTGTTTTTTAATTTTTTTTATAATATAGCGTTAACAAAACGTCTGTATTTTTATAATATAGCGTTATATTTTTATAATATAGCGTTATATTTTTATAATATAGCGTTATATTTTTATAATATAGCGTTATATTTTTATAATATAGCGTTAACAAAACGTCTGTATTAATCATGACCCCGGAAGTAAATGGGGGGGAAGGTTTTTGTAAGGGGGAGAAATTTGGTGTGACAGCGCCCACCTTCACTTCCATTCGGACGGAAAGCGGGGTACACCCTGGACAAGTCGCCAACTCATCACAGAGCCAACACAGATAGACAGACAACATTCACACACTAGGGCCCATTTAGTGTTGCCAATCAAACTATCGGAAGTCACCCTCGCAGTCACGGGGAGGACATGCAAACTCCACACAGAAAGATCCCGAGCCCAGGACCGAACCCAGGACCTCTGTATTGTGAGGCACAGATACCAGTGTTTCCATATATAGGATTGGTACCTAACAGAACTACACTTAGGATTGGTTATCTGTATAATAAAACCATTCTCGGGCCCCTGCAGTCTACATATAAACTTAAACATCAGTTTTCTCAGGGTGGCGTGGAAGGTGTTTATCCCTAAATCACAAAAAAGCTTGCTGGCACTACTACCCCTGGCCTTTCCGAGCAGGATTCTGAGACAGTCATTATATGCAACCTGGAGCTTGTGCAAGTTCTCTTTCTTGAACCTCACCCAGAAGGGTGTTGTGTACAAAGGGGTGCAGTAAGCTCTAAACAAGTACACCTTCGCTTCATCAGAGCAGTAATGACATTTTCTCACCAGTATATTGGCCTTCTTCTCTGTCTAAGCATGTCAGCATCATCCTCCATCTTGTCATTGATGATGTGGCCTAAGTATTTGACATTGTTGCACACACACAGGGTTTGACCAGACAAATAGAAATCTGGGAAATTAAGATGTTGATCCTCCTTGGTCCTACACATCATTACCATACTCTTTGTGGCATTATACTTGATGTCAAACTTGACCCCATAGTCTGAGCATATGTTAAGAAGCTGGTGGAACCCTGCACTACTGGGAGATCAAAGGTAGGTTTCATTTTAAGTGAAGTGAAGTATATTTATTTAGCGCTTTTCTCTAGTGACTCGGAGCGCTTTACATAATGAAACCCATTATTGAAGTTATATTTAAACCAGTGTGGGTGGCACTGGGAGCAGGTAGGTAAAGTACCTTGCTCAAGGAAACAACTGCAGTGACTAGGCTCAAACCTGGAACCGTCGAGTTGCTGGCACGGCCGCTCTGCAAACCGAGCCAAGCTGGCCTTAGAATATATTAAATTCTATCAAAATCTCATAAAACTCGTAACTACATCCTAGAAATGTCTCAATAATTCCATTAACAATATTTGTATTTAGGAACTTTCTAATGTATTTTGTTTCTATCTACACTTCTATTAATATGTAAAAATCACTTATTCTTCTCTTTTGTTAAAATGTAATAAGCACTTATTTTGTTGTTTGATACTTTAAATTTAAGAGCTTTAGCAGGGTTTCTGTGGGTCATTAAAAAGCATTAAAAGTCATTCAATGGACTTTGCCTAAATTAAGGCCTTAAATTGTATTAAAAAGCATTAAATACGATGTCCAGAGGCATTAAAATATTCATGCAATCGTAGGCCGGGACCGATATGAATGAAAATAAACCTAATAACTTAATTCTTGTCGTCATCAATATATTGCTATGTCTGTCTGTTTCCTTCTTGGTCTGTGGATTTTAAACTGGACTAAAAGGTCTCACTCTGTGCATCGCTCTCAGCACCTGAGCATGTTTATTCCACAGTAGACTTACATGAACAAAGTGAGCCTCTTGTCACTCATTCACAATCTTTGTTTCGGCTACTTGCAATTGTCCTCCACATTTTTCCCTGTGTGCAGTAGTGTTAGCGACACTCACTTTATTGTTGGAGATGGAAATAATCATTTTAATACAACATTGTAGTACAGGCCCCCATATAACTGCCCAGGATATGCCTGTTATATGATTCTTTAATTTTGGGCCTTATAGAATCAGCATGTCTTCGTCCATTCGTGTCAAGGAGGTGAAATTAGGTCTGAAAACCTTTTGACAAATTGACTTCAATCAATCAATCAATTTTTATTTATATAGCCCTAAATCACTAGTGTCTCAAAGGGCTGCACAAACCACAACACAAACCACTACGACATCCTCGGTAAGCCCACATAAGGGCAAGGAAAACTCACACCCAGTAGGATGTCGGTGACAATGATGACTATGAGAACCTTGGAGAGGACCACATATGTGTGGGCAACTGCCCCCCCCCCCCCCCCCCCCCCCCATCCCCCCCAGAGGACCGAAAGCAATGGATGTCAAGCGGGTCTAACATGATACCGTTCATGTCCATTAGGACTTTTCTAAGTGTAAAATACCATCCGCCTCAAACAGAATATTTTACTTTGAAAGTAAATTAGATCATATATTTTGTGTTTATGCATGACTTCTTGTCCCACACGAGCAGATTTCAGCTTAGTTGAACCGCCTTGTTGTGTCGACCACTAAATATAGAAGCCAGGCAGTGGAAACTGACACATTGACTTGAAAACAAAAAAACGTAACGAGTCTGTCGCCGGGGTTCCGCCGTTCCACATCCAGTGGAAATCCCCAGTTACACTTACGAATGTTGCTAAGCGAGATAAATGAAACCACGAAGCAACAGGAAATACACCTTCCACCCACTGCACTTGCATTGAGCTAACTCGACCACAAGATGGCGACATAGAGACAACAATGCAGAATACATATTTACACTGTTAACAACCTAACCTTTTCTACAAGTTTATACATCAGTAACTGACATTAAAGTCACAAGGGGCGCTTGAGCCTATCCCAGCTGCACTTAAGTGGAAGGAAATTTATCACAATATAGATTTTAGGCCATATTGCCCACCCCTCGTAAAAAGTGGTCTTCTTTTCCTGTGAATAATGTTGTAAAGAGCAGTGTGTTTGTTTTCAGGCCTATTCATATAATCACTTATTTTAAGTACATGTAAACTTACTGAATGCCTCATGTGACTGAGCAAATCTGGACATTTCTCAGGCATGTTTGTAATTTTGTGTCCTGCAGACGTCTGTGAAGAACAACTTCTGCCTGAAAAACAGGAGTGTAGTTTCAAGATGGTGAAAGAAGATCCCTCAAAGAGGAAGACCATGTGCCACGGACCCTCTGGCGTCTCCTTTTCCTCTTTGACACAAACCATTTTCTGTAAAAAGAAAGAGGAAGACTCACTGACCCCCCACATTAAAGAGGAAGAGGAGGAACACAGCATCAGTCAGGAGGGAGAGCATCTTGAAGGACTGGTGGAGTTCCCAGTGACTGGTGTCCCTGTGAAGAGTGAAGATGATGAGGTCAAAGGTGAAAGTGAGGAGAGGGGAGGGGCGGAGCCTCCAAGCAGCAGCTCAACACAACACATGACAACAGAAGCTGATGGAGACCACTGTGGAGGATCACAAGCAGACAAGCTCTTAGCTCCACTATCAGATAGTGAGGACACAACGTCACACTCTCCTGACACTGATGATGAAGACTCTAAAGATGATAAGACATGTCACACTGACAACACTCACTTCACATGTTCTCACTGTGACAAAACCTTTAAATACCATTGTCATCTGAAAGTACACATGAGAACACACACTGGAGAAAAATTTTTTATCTGTTCGATCTGTAGTAAAGGTTTTGTAGAAAGTCACAATTTGAAAGTACACATGAGAACACACACAGGAGAAAAACCTTTTTGTTGTTCAATCTGTGGTAAAGGTTTTGCACAAAGTTCATGTATGGTAAAACACAGAAGAAGACACACTGGAGACAAATCTTTTATCTGTTCAATATGTGGTAAAGGTTTTGTTATAAGTAACAATTTGAAAGCGCACATGAGAATACACACCGTAGAAAAAGGTTTTATTTGTTCAATATGTGGTAAAGGTTTTGTAGAAAGTCGCTATTTGAAAGTACACATGAGAACACATACTGGTGAAAAACCTTTTATCTGTTCAATCTGTGGCTCATCTTTTACAAGGAAGGACATTTTGAAAGTCCACATGAGAACACACACTGGTGAAAAACCTTTTTCCTGTTCAACTTGTGGTAAAGGTTTTATACAAAGTCGTTGTTTGAAAAGACACAAAAGAACACACACTGGCGAAAAATCACATTCCTGTTCAATCTGCAACAGAAGCTTTTGTGACCGATCAAACCTTGTAGCACACATGAGAACACACCCAGGAGAGAAAGTATTAAGTTGCAGTGTGTGTGGTGAAAGATTCTCTTCTAAGTACCAGTGTAAGAAACACAAGTGTGCTGGTGAGAACAGCAGCAGCAAATGAAACTGCAGGATTTGAAATAAACTGTCAAGACTTTAATTTTGACTTTCTAACAACATCAGCACATATAACATGTGTGACATTGTTGTTTTTGTAACAATCTTTTTAAATGCTCCTACAATTTATAAATTAGATGTTTTATATTAGTGCTTTTTTCCAGTCGAGTACATGCATTAATATGCAACATTGTGTACTTTTATTAAAAATTAAATGGAAAAATTTGACTGAAAAGGTGAGAGTAAACACTACAACACATTTTACAAACAATTTTTTTATATGTATATATATTCGCAATACAATTTTAGACTTATTCATAATAGTGTTTTTTATAGGTCTTTGACATATTGAAGCGTTATATATATTTATTTCTAATTGTTAATGATCCCATATATTACCACCTTTATATGATGTACATATAATATACAATATAGAAAAGTGCTATACAAGTATAACCCATTTATCATGTATTATCATTTATTTGTACTAGTTCACATCTGAAACATTTTTTGGACCACTTTAGGAAGCATATTATTATTAACTTTATACATCATGAACAGTTGTCTTTTATACATTTTAAAATGTATGACTTTATGAATCATTTGTTGGGTTTCTACAATCCATTTAGTTAATAATCCTTATTACTCTCTTTTATAATATGAGGATTGTGTTGTGATTGTTTTATATGTATGTCCCCAGACCTTTATTCAATATGAAAGTGAAAGAAAATGGTTCAATTGTCTGTGGAAGGATGTTTTTGTTTTTACAGAGTTACAATTGTAGATAAATAAATTAAAAAATCACATTGTTGGGTTTTAAACATTTGTTACGTTTTTTTTTCTTTTTTAACATCCCCAAAACAATATCAATATCAATCAAAGTTCGGAGTACCAGGCAAAAGCCAATAATGAGCATTTACTTTGCATACATTCATAAAATAAACTGCTTATTTCGTTTCCCATCACAGAACGAACAGGTGTTGTCTTCAATTGCAAAACAACATTCTAAACATTATTTTAAGTGGTCAATTCCGTTTTGTTTTTTTTCTTAAATGAACTCCTTTGCTTTTGGAAGAGTGAAAACTTTCAAGTTATGAGTATTTTTTTTTGCTCCACAGAAAATACAGTAAATAAGAAATAGTAAATACGTAAAAAAGATGATATGCTCTAACTAGAATAATTCGAACGAAAGCCTTTCCAAAGAGGCGCACAGCTGTATGTGCGGCGGCAGGTGCTTGAGCCGTAACAATTGTTCTACAATCCTTTCAGCAATGAAAGGCAGTTTTGTTTCCTTCAGGCCGAGTGTATGCCTTCCATGAATGTTCACTGTGCTCCCCATAAGCTGTGGCTTGCTATTGAGAAGAAGTCAATACTGCATATTGTACCTGTTTTGCTGGCTGTGTAAATGTACAGGATCATAGAAAACCCAATCTGAATTAAAAAAAAAAAATCATATTAAATTTTTAACTTGTGTTTTTTAACTTGGGTTAACTTAAGTTTTAACCCAAAAGGCAATACATGTAATATTCATTATGTTTGTGTAAAACTTCAACATTTGGGATGATTTTGAAGTTTTTAAACATCTTGCCATCTCCAGGTATTGCATAAATTACAATGATTTGTGTGACTCTAAAAAAAAAAAGTTTTTTTGATGATGATCATGTTCCACAGATTCCACTCCAGTGTTGAGTTTTGGGGACTAAAAAAATAAATAAATAATAATGTGTCATTTAAAATTATTTGCCGAGTAATATAACTGTTAATTGGTACTTTTTAGTAAACAAATAACTGTCAATTGATATAACCTTTATTTATTTATTTATTAATTGAATCAATCAATCAATCAAGGTTTACTTATATAGCCCTAAATCACTAGTGTCTCAAAGGGCTGCACAAACCACTACGGCATCCTCGGTAGGCCCACAAAAGGGCAAGGAAAACTCACACCCAGTGGGACATTGGTGACAATAATGACCCAGTGGGACGTCGGTGACAATGATGACTATGAGAACCTTGGAGAGGAGGAAAGCAATGGATGTCGAGCGGGTCTAACATGATACTGTGAAAGTTCAATCCATAATGGATCCAACACAGTCGCGAGAGTCCAGTCCAAAGCGGATCCAACACAGCAGCGAGAGTCCCGTTCACAGCGGAGCCAGCAGGAAACCATCCCAAGCGGAGGCGGATCAGCAGCGCAGAGATGTCCCCAGCCGATACACAGGCAAGCATTTAATTTTAATCTTCTATTTTTTTCTCCCATTCCCCCCCACTTGTTTACTTGTATCTCACCTTTTTTGTAAGGGCCGCTGGAAGCCGGCACACCCGTCAGCGATCCTGTTCTATCTCACTGTAATATTTGTCTAATCTTGAATGGGATTGTTCTGAAAATTTTAATTTTCCTGAAAGAATAAATAAATTACTATCTAATCTATTAGTAGATAATCCATGACACTTACAACATTTCTGATTACAGGATAACAATGATGTAATGTACCTTTTGTGAAATTTTGTACACAACGCCTCGGGATCCCCCGGGGAGAGCTAGACGAAGTGACTGGGGAGAGGGAGGTCTGAGCTTCCCTGCTTAGGCTGCTGCCCCCGCGACCCGACCTCGGATAAGCGGAAGAAGATGGATGGATGGATTATTGTATAATGCAGCAATGCAAGTCTCTCCCTGGTCGTCAGTTGCAGGTGTGCTGCCAGCCATCCGAGCCCACCTGCACCTAATCAACGACTTGACTTAAACCTTGGATCTCCACCCAGCCACTGCCAGTTCGTCCGTTGCCTGTGGTACACTCTAACCTGAAAGCTATCATTCTGACTTTTACCCTGAACCTTTTTGATTCCTGTTTTTGTATTTCCTCAGATGCTGAACAGACTTTTGACCCCGTCTTCCTGGAGCTGACTTTTGTTACTCTTAAATTATTTTGTCCAGTGATTTTTTTTGTTATTAAATAGACTTTTTACTGATCCGCAATAGGATTCCTTTTTTGAAACCTTAAAAGAACGAACTGGCCTGTATGAATCCAGCGGATCTTCCCCTTGATGAGGACACACCTGTGACAATCAGGGAAGCCGTTTCACATCAAGGCATCCTGTTTGGCCTGCATGAACAGACACTACGCCTTCTTGTTCAAGGAAATCAGGACCTTGTAACACAAATGAGTCAACTTATGAACCAAATGTCTGTCTTAACAAAACAACTTTCATCCACAGCCTCCGCCCAGTCACCTTTGACCCCTGCCTCACCTCACGCCTCTGCCACCACTCCTGAAGTTCCCGTGACAAACTCTGAGCCTTTTCATGGGGACCTGAGCAGCTGTCAAGGCTTTTCTTCTGCAGTGTTCCAACATTTTTCAATTCAGACCAACAACCTTTTTTGCAGATAAATCAAAAATTTTGTTTATGGTTGGGTTACTGTGTGGCAGGGTGTTAGCATGGGCAGAGGCAGACGATTCCCAGAATCCACTGGCACTCAGGAGACTCAATAACTGAGCGTTTCCGGCAAGTTTTTGATCACCCAAACTATGCTGGTAGTGCAGCAAAGCGTCTCCTAACACTACAGCAAGGAAGTCACAGTGCTGCAGATTATTCTTTTTTTAGATTAGATAGATTAGATAGATTAGATAGTACTTTATTTATTCCGTCAGGAGAGTTCCTTCAGGAAAATTAAAATTTTCAGCACAATCCCATTCAAGATCAGACAAACATTACAGGGAGACAGAACAGGATCGCTGACGGGTCTGCCGGCTTCCAGTGCACCGCGGAGCCTCTCCGTCCCAGCGCTCAGTGCTAGCTCCGCAGCCCTGTCCCCTCATCCGCATCTCCTCCAGTCCCTCCAAACAGACTCTGGTGTAGCAGAGACCCAGCAGCTGGTCCCCATGGCCAAAAGGCTCCCGGGAGGCAGATCCAGAAGTCCACAAAAAAAGCACCACAGAGGTCACGAAAGTGCCACCCCTTGTCACACAGTCCCAAAGGGACTGTGGAGTTTCAAACATTGGCAGCTGACTCAGGATGGAACGACAAAGCGCTTATGGAGATTTTTATTAAGGGCCTTATTGAACAGCTAAAGGATGAATTAGCTTGAAGAGACCAATTTTAGTTCACTCATCTCATTGGTGATTTGGTTAGATAACCGTTTACGTGAGGGCCTCCTCGAGCAGAATGGTCAATTTAAATTTCCTCAAACTGTTCACAGACCAGCAATTAAAGCAGCAGAAATTCCACGTCCTACCTCTCCTGTGGCAACAGAAGAACCGATGCAGCTGGGCAGAGCACCCCTGTCTCCTGAAGAACGGCAGCAGCGCATGAGGCTAGGTCAGTGCCTATATTGTGGGGGATCGGGTCATTTAATTTCCACTTGTCCAGTCAGGCCAAAAAGACCGTACTCACCAGTAGTGGGAGTTTTGGTGAGCTATTCTAAAATAGGGTGTAGTCCCCGATTGTTACTTCCGGCTACCCTTAAATTGGGTAAATTTTCCCTACCGTTGATCGTTTCTGGTGCGGAGGACAACTTTTTAGATTTTGAGTTAGCTAAACAGTCTAACATCCCCCTACGGGCACTTAAAGCTCCTATTACAGCCAATTCTCTTAATGGGAAACTGTTGGCTAATGTTACTCACTGTACTGTCCCGCTAAAACTTTGCCTCTCTGGAAACCACCATGAAGAGATTAAATTTAAGATTATCTCTTCTCCTCACACACCACTCGTTTTAGGACATCCTTGGTTGAGTTTGCACAACCCCAGCATTGACTGGTTACATAGTAGAATTACAGGTTGGAGTGAAAAGTGTCACATTAATTGCCTTCGTTCTGGCCTGGTGTCAGTTAAGGATGGTCCCTCTAATCCTCTGGGAATCTCCGATCTTTCGAACATCCCTACTTGTTATGATCTGGCAGAGGTTTTCAGTAAAGACAAAGCCTTCTCTCTTCCTCCTCACCATCCGTATGATCGCGCAATCGAGCTCCTTCCTGGTGCCACCTTGCCCTCAAGCCGCTTGTTCAATTTGTTACGCCCAGGGAGAGAAGCGATGGAAAAATATCTAAACAAGTCTTTATCAGCAGGTTTAATCCATCGATCTTCTTCCCCTATCGGTTCCGGATTTTTTTTTATTGAAAAGACAAATCCTTTCATCCCTGCATAGATTATCGTGGTCTGAATAACATTACTATCAAAAATAAATATCCACTACCTTTGCTCACAGCAGCCTTTGATCCATTACAGGGATCTGTCATTTTCACAAAATTAGATCTGCGCAATGCTTACCACCTTGTACGTATTAGAGAAGGGGACGAGTGGAAGACAGCCTTTAACACCCCCGTAGGACATTTCTTAATATTTGATCATGCCTTTTGGTCTTACTAATGCCCCAGCTGTTTTTCAAGCACTTGTGAATGTTTTGAGAGACTTTCTAAACCATTTTTTCGTTTATCTCAACGATATTTTAATCTTCTCCCAGTCCCCTGCTAAACATATCAAACACGTCCGTCTAGTTTTACAAAGACTTCTGGAAAACAAATTGTATGTCAAAGCGGAGAAATGTGATTTTCACCATGACTCTGTGTCCTTTTTGGGGTTCATCATTGAGGCTGAACAAGTGAGACCTGACCCCCAAAAAGTAAAGGCAGTTTTAGAATGGCCACAGCCAACAAGTCGTCAGAAGCTCCAACAGTTACTGGGTTTTGCAAATTTTTATTGCCGCTTTATCCGCAACTTCAGCTCAATTGCCCAACCCCTTTGCCGTTTAACATCATAATCGACTCCCTTCTCTTGGACTGAGGAGGCTGAGTCGGCATTCAGAAAACTAAAGGACTTATTCACTACCACACCAGTATTAATGCAACTAGACCAAACTCGTCAGTTCATTGTAGAGGTGGATGCCTCTGACTCTGGAGTCGAGGCAGTGTTATCTCAACGGTCTAGCTCTGATGACAAGCTCCACCCCTGCGCTTTCTATTCTCGTCATTTATCTCAGACTGAAAATAATTACGATGTAGGGAATTGGGAGCTTTTGGCCATCAAATTGGCAATAGAGGAATGGAGACACTGGCTTGAAGGAGCTGAAAAGCAATTTATTGTCTGGACTGATCATAAAAATCTTTCTTACATTCTAACTGCCAAAAGACTCAATTCACGCCAAGCCCAGTGGGCATTGTTTTTCAGCAGATTTGATTTTGTCCTAACTTATCGGCCAGGGTCCAGGAACACCAAGCCAGATGTCCTTTCTCGCCAATTCACCTGTTCTGACACCCCCTCTGACCCAGTGACCATTCTCCCTTCCACTCGCATTGTTGCAGCCGTTACTTGGGAGATCGAAGCAAAGGTGAAGGAGGCTCAACGCATAGATCCCGATCCAGGTAATGGACCCAATAACCGCCTCTATGTGCCTAACTCTGTCCGTTCTCAAGTGTTGCAATGGATCCACACTGCTCGATTTTCCTGCCACCCTGGAGTCACTCGCACACTCAACCTGCTCAAACGTAGATTTTGGTGGCCTTCAATGGATGCTGACACACGGAAGTATGTCCTTGCCTGCTCTGTCTGCGCCCAAAATAAGTCTTCACACCGTCAACCCTCTGCACTTCTCCATCCGCTCCCCGTACCTTCTCGCCCATGGTCTCATATCTCTCTGGACTTTGTCACAGGACTGCCACCGTCCCAAGGTAATACTCACTATAATTGACCGTTTTTCCAAGGCCTGTCATTTTGTGGCTCTACCCAAACTGCACACAGCATTGGAAACTGCAAATCTCCTGGTTAATCATGTCTTCCGTCTACATGGACTGCCGTTGGACATTGTTTCAGACCGTGGACCACAATTCACCTCAAGTATGGCGGCTGTTTTGTAAGTCAATTGGTGCGACAGTCTTTCCTCCGGTTTTCACCCCCAATCTAATGGGCAGACAAAACGGGCAAATCAGGAGCTGGAAGCCGCATTAAGATGTGTGACAGCAGAAAATCCCACGCAGTGGAGTGCCCATCTTTCCTGGGTTGAGTACGCCCACAACTCTTAAGTTCTGCTACTGGTTTAACCCCCTTTGAAGCCTCTCTTGGTTATCAACCGCCACTATTCCCTGAGCAGGAACAGGAGTTGGCCGTGCCATCAGCCCAACTTTATCTGCGTCGATGCCAAAAGGTATGGAAGGACACACGAACTGCTCTCCTGCGTACAGCCGAACACAACAAGGTGGTGGCTGACCGTCGCAGAGTTCCTGCTCCTGCTTATCAACCAGGACAATTGGTATGGTTATCTTCTCGGAACATCCCCCTAAGAACTGAGTCGTAAACTGTCTCCACGCTTCCTTGGTCCTTTTCCTGTCGACTTAATTGTCAACCCTACAACCGTCCGTCTAAAGCTGCCATTTTCTATGAGGATACATCCTGTTTTTCAAGTTTCCCAGCTCAAACCGATGACCGTCAGCCCTTTGTGCCCTCCGGCCAACCCCCCTACAATCCTGAAAAGCCTGGTGGTCGCCGGGTGGCTCCCATTGGAGGGGGTGGGGGGGTCATGTCATGAGGGCAGTTCTCCTGCCTTTTTTTTTTCCTCGTGTCTGCAAGTCTCTCGCTGGTCATCAGTTGCAGGTGTGCTGCCAGCCATCAAAGCCCACCTGCACCTAATCAACGACCTGACTTAAACCCTGGATCTCCACCAAGCCAGTGCCAGTTCGTCCGTTGCCCGTGGTACATTCTAACCTGAACACTATCATTCTGACCTTTGCCCTGAAACCTTTTTTGAATCCTGTTTTTGTATTTCCTCAGATGCTGAAAATATCTTTTGACCCTGTCTTCCTGGAGCTTACTTTTGTTACTTTTAAAATATTTTCTCCAGTGATTTTTTGTTATAAAAATACTTTTTACTGATCTGCAATTGGATTGATTTTTTTGAAACCTTAACAGCTATCCCCGTTTAAATAAGAATCTCATTTCAGTAGGCCTTTAAGATGCATTCTCATTTTAGGCATAATATAAGACAATACTCTTAACAGTATAATTGTAACCAGGAATAAGTCTTCAAGTAACAATATTCAAATACTAACATTACTGGGTAAGACAGACTTTGGTTTTATCCTTAATCCAGTGAACCAGATTGGTGGTTTTAGCTGACATAAAGACTTTCAGGTGTTTATATATACTTTTTTGGCAGACACTTTTATCCAAAGCAGGATACATGAAAAATACATATAAAACAATCTCTGTAAACATGATTGGAAGAATGTAATACAAAATATCAATACAAAGTGTCAAGACAGAATAAACTCTCTGCTGTTGCAGCAACAGAGATAGTCTAATGGTCGGTAATATATATATATCTAATATATTCATACATTGTTTATGTAGGATATACACATGTATACATAACCTAATATTGTTTCTTCAATTTAAAAATAGCTGAACGTTTTTTTCCCCCCCTTTTCTGGGATTATTATTCCCAGTTTTGATCTTGGACATCTGGTCACTTATAGCATATAGGAATATTCTATAACTGTTAAGCAAACTATGAACACGCCAAAACATGTCCTTTATCATAGTTACACGTATGACAAAAAAAGCGCATGAAAATGAGTAGTATTCAGTGATGTAAAATGCGTTGACATTTCATTGCTCCTGTCAAATGTATTGCATTGAGTGGAGTGGATCACCACTCCAATATGGCGGCCCTGCCCCCGTCTCGTCAGCGCCTGTAGGCAGTAGCGCTCGATGCTGCGTCTACTTATAAGATTTCTATGATCATAACGTTAGTGAGTTTACAGCCTCACTGATTTAACTACACAGCAAGTAAAAGTTACGTTACTCAGCCAATAAACGCTAGCTTACATTCAAAATTTACCCTTCTTTGTGCAACTTCAAATGTTGAACGAAGTTGGAAGTTGTTGCGTCTCCGTCTGTAATCTTCGAACCGCAATTTGTTTTTTGTTGACCAAGTCGTAGTTTTAACACCCGAACAAAGCTATCTTTGGCATTTTTCCTCACTGGCGTGTTGTTTGAGAGCACTTCGTTGGTTTTCCTGCAATTTGATTGGTTGAATGCTGTGGGAGGAAAATAACATAGATGTAATGTAAATGGCTGTTGTACTGACAGGTAGCGCACATGCTGACGCACACATGCATACACAATGGAAGATACAGAGCGCTCCTGAATAACTTTTTAATCGTTGGGTTTTGGGGAAAGTAGCAAGTCATGTCAAGTCAAAAGACTTAAGTCCAAGTGAAGTCACAAGTCATTGATGTTGAAGTCTAAGTCGAGTTGCAAGTCTTTTTACATTTTGTCAAGTCCAGTGTAAAGTCAACAAATTCATGACTCAAGTCGAAGTCATGTGACTCGAGTCCACACCTCTGCAAGCAGTGATGAATACTTACTTTCTTGAAAAAGTTTATGTCCACTTTCCATCCGTTCACGTGTTTTTGGTCTGCAGCGCTGCGTGATTCAAAGCTGCACACCTGCAGGACCGCAAGCAAAGACGCAGAGAAAATGTGGACTGGATTTGAGTGATGTGGACATTTTCTATATGAACAAGTGGATTGAATTGGATACCGACGCACTGAAGGGGCTCACTGCCTTACGCTATGAAGTGAGGGGAAACTGAGTGAATAATGACAGGTTATATTATTATTTATTTTAAACTCTTATTCGGGCCACTTTAAAATGAATATTTTGGGATTTTTTTGTAAAAAAAAAGAAAATAAATACTAATAAAATAAAATATAACGCCAAATTATTTAGGGGGGCTTAAGAATATTTTAGGGGGGCTTGACCTGATGCATTTCCCATTTTTTCATAATTTTCCTCTCTGTCAAGGACCCTGGGGTGTACCTCTCTGTCCTGATACTCAGTGTGCGTCCCATGTGTTTGTGGTTCTTTTTCGTTGACTGTCTTGTTTGTGAATTTCACTAGCCTGTGTTTTTGGACCGTTTCTGCGTATGGATAATACACAAGATAAGTTCTTGTCGTACCCGATAAAACGACCCTGTTCACATCTAGGATCTAACTTCCCTTTCTATTGTATGTATGCAAAACACACAGTTCCAAATTTCTAAGGTTTGGACATGTCTAAATGTCCAAATGTGTGTAAGCATCTCATAAGGTGTTTTCCTTGTGCGTTTACTCTAACATCTATTTCGCACGTAAGCAGCAGTCTGTACAGCATCATTCCACATTTTGTCTGGTAGTTTACTGTCAAAAAGCATACACCTGCCCATCTCATAGAGGGTTCTCTATGAGAACTAACTTCTCTCTGCCGTGCCATTTTGGTGCGACGAATAGGATGCAGATGTCTCGTGCTTTATCCTATTTTTGGTTAATAGTGCTTTGAATTCCTTGCGCGTAAATTCAGTACCTTTATCCGAGCGTAGACATTTAACTTCCCCAAAAGGGGCGGAGTATGCTAAGAACCTCTCTGTAGCGTGTACTGCATCACTTTTGCATTTGAGAAAATATACAGTCATAGCACCTGAATAGTCGCCCGTAAAGTATTGTGCATATTTGTGACCTTCTAAGCTTGGGGTTCTCATAGGACCGGCTAAATCTGCATGGACCAGTTGTAAGGGCTATGTAGACTTTCTGTCTGGTTCTCTATTTCTTGTCTGTGTGAATTTACCCTTTGCACATATTTCACACAGCTGTGTTGGCCTGGCCGCAGTCCCTTTGATTTTCATACCTCTTACCACACCCATTAATTTCTGTTCATCCTCATAATTGCAGTGACCCAATATTTCATGCCAAGTTTGCGTGTCAAGGCACATATTGCATTTATCAATATTTTTCTGAACAGTTGGTAAGTAAAACAGATTACCACTCTCATAGAAGTCAAACCTGTCCCCTTTCTTGGTGACCATGTGGCTGTCTCCCTTCTTGAATGTCACTGTCGCTCATACTTGCCAACCTTGAGACCTCCGATTTCGGGAGGTGGGAGGTGGTGTGTGGGGGGGCGTGGTTAAGAGGGGAGGAGTATATACAAGTGCTTTCATCAAATGCACTAGAGTCTGGAATCTTCCATCTCTCCCTAGCATGGCCCAAAACATACAGTAAATGGCAGTATTGTCCTGTTTAAGAGTGTCACAACATTGCTCTTTACAGCAGACGAACTGCTTTACGGTAGACCAGGGGTCGGCAACCCGCTACTCCGAACAAGTGTTGTATTCAACTGCAAAACAACATCCTAAAAATGATTTTAAGTGGTCAATTCCATTTTTTTGTTTTTGTTAGATAAACTCATTTGCCTTTGGAAGAATGGAAACATCGAAGTCATTAGTATATATCAGAGGTCGGCAACCCGTGGCTCCGGACCCGCATGCGGCTCTTTGGCCACTCTGATGTGGCTCAGCTGCATAATCGCCAACCCCCCCGATTGTTTTGGGGGGGTTCCGGATTTTGGTGCCTCTCCCGGACATCACCCGGGGTTAACATTCTCCGATTTTCACTCGGACTACAATATTGAGGGCATGCAGTTATGACTTTACTTTTAACGTCCTCTACAACATGTCATCGCGCCCACATGTCATCGGGCCCACCTTTACGCCATGCTATCTGCGTGCCAGACAGACGCATGCAATTCGCTGCTTCTATTGTCACACGTACGAGAATGCAAGGCATACTTGGTGATACAGGTTACACTAAAGGTTGCGATATAAACAACTTTAACACTCTTACTAATATGCGCCACACTGTGAACCCACACCAAACAAGAATGACAAACACATTTCGGGAGAACATCCTCACAGTAACACAACATAAATGCAACATAATTACCCAGAATCCCATGCATCAATGAAACTTCCTGGCTATATTATACACCCCCGCGCCCCCAACCCCGCCCACCTCAACCGACGCACGGAGGGGTAGGGGGCGGGGTTTGGTGCTAGTGGGGTGTATAATATAGCCAGGAACTGTCATGGATGCATGGGATTCTGGGTAATTGTTATGTTGTGTCTATGTTGTCTTACAGTGCAGATGTTCTCCCGAAATATGTTTGTCATTCTTGTTTGGTGTGGGTTAACAGTGTGGCGCATATTAGTAAGAGTGTTGAAGGTTGTTTATTTCACAACCTTCAGTGTAAACTGTATGGCTGTTGAACAACTATGCCTTGCAGTCGTGTATGTGTATCTGCGGGAGTCACATACACCATGTTCCTGGGCTGGCAAGCTGTTTGTACATGTTGTAGAAGGCGTCAAAAGCAATGGCTTCATAGTACGCCCTTATTATTGTTATCTGGGTGGCCATCGGCAGATATTCGCGAGAATGGTTGCGGCTCCTATTGTCTTCTTTATTATGTGAAACAGGTCAAAATGGCTCTTTAAATGGTAAAGGTTGCCAAACCCTGCGGTAGCCGAAAACGTGACTGATGGTGTTGTGTGTTGTTACCGCGCTGGGAGGACGTTAATGAAACTGCCTAACAATAAACCCACATAAGAAAGCAAGAACTCGCCCTCGATCATTCTACAGTTATAACGTCTCTGGGTAGGCACGCTGTTTATATTGTAGGAAAACAGGCTGTCGACACGTCACTCAGGTCCGCATGGAGCTGGAGGGGGCGTGGCCTCCAGCTCCGCCTGAATTTTGGGAGATTTTCGGGAGAAAATTTGTCCCGGGAGGTTTTCGTGAGAGGCGCTGAATTTCGGGAGTCTTCCGGAAAATCCGGTAGGGTTGGCAAGTATGCTGTCGCTCCACCGTTTGTTGCCCTTGCCACTGAGAAGATGTCGTGTGGATAGGTTGGTATATACAATGTGTCCTGTAGCTGCGCTCTTTGTTGGCATCCCTCGTTTTCTAGCAGATAGATCAGCGCGTCCCTCTGCGTTGCGCCATCCCACTGCACTTGGTCCCATCTGCCAGCTTGATAGAATGGGTGTCGGGCTGGAATGTGTTGTCAAAGCTCTTTAACTTGGCGATGTCGTTCACATGTCGTCCATCACTTTCCCTTTCTTTTTCACGTTGACAGATGGCCTCTCGTCTGTTGCATGCTTGGCCATGAAACATTGATCCTCGTCGTCAATGTCCTCCTCTTCTTCTGCAACTTTTCTGGCTCCGTCTTTTCCCTTTTTCCTGCATAGAGACTCTGCGTGTGTGTTACTCTTGCAGTGACTGCACCACACTTTCTTGGTACACCTGGATCTGATATGTCCTTTTTTTCCACATTTGTAACATGTCGGAGTGGCTTCCCCTTCCTTCCAGTATGTCTTGGTGTCTTGTTTGCTTTGCTTTGTGCTAGTCTTCATCACGCTGTCTGCAGGTCCGGTTGTCCTCATCTTCTCAGACTCTTCAAAAACCCTCAGTCTTCTCTTGAAGTCTTTGAATGTCTCGTTGTCCTCATTTTGTGTAACGGGGACAGCTATTGGTCTGAATGAGTCTGGCAGTCCATTCAAAATGGTGGCCACAAGCAGCCCGTCACTCGTGTTCTCTCCTGCATCGCAAAGAGCTGATATTATATTCTCAGCCCTTATCAAATAATCAGACAAAGTCTCATTCCCTTCCATTTTTATGGTGGTCAATGAAGTGTACAGGTTTAGAATACTGGGCTTGCTCTTTCCAGAATAATGTTCTCTTAATAATTTCAAGGCTTTCGTTCCATCATCGGTGGCGTCATGTCTTATCAATTATAGACTCTTATCATCTAGTGCATTCACTAGTTGAGCATAACAATCTGCATTATTCGCTAGATCCGTAACTATGGCAGCTTCGTCAGTGGGCTCTCTCAAAATGGTGTCTTTTAGCTTTAGAATGTGTAAACAACTAAGGAAGCATGTTTCCCATAAATCTTACTTATCTTCTGTTCCATCAAAGACAATCTGCTGTTGTAGCATTCCTGCTTCGGCCATTTTCACTTTTATTATTTTTATAGTTTGCAATCTCCAAAACGTTGCTCAGGCTGTGGCTTGTAGAGTCCTCAATTTTTGCGGGGTTCTCTCCGCGCCATCTTTATCCAAGCTTGTCTAGTTGTTTCTCTTGGCAAACAGTTCTACTTACTTATGTTACCTTGTTGTTGCTCTAGACTTGCGTGACTGGGCCCACAACCTGATGAGCTTCGTGCGTTGTGGTGTAGATGTAGTCAAACTCTCATGAGACACATTTTACCTTTGGCCTTGTAGGTATATTTATGGTATCGGCAGCATCGCAGGTGTGCTGCTGCTCTACACACAAATTGAACTAATGACCCCCGAACAGGAAACATAGGTGTCAGGTAACACAGAGGTAAACACTGCCCTCTAATGGACTCAATGAGTAAGGGCGTACAATAGTACAACAATTAACAAGTCTCCTATTCGTTTTAATAACATTGTTATTCTGAAGCTAACCAATAATAAATAAAATACTTCTTACCATTAATGCGACTTCTAGAACTGATGCGGTAGAAAACGGATGGATGGATTAAAATACATGAGAATGTTTTAGATTGTGAACATTATTTTAAACACTGTGATTACCAGCAAAAGTATTCATTAATTATGGTGTTAAGCAATTTCAGCTAAGTTTTACCTGAGAACCAGATGCAATCATCAAAAGAGCCACATCTGCCTCAAGAGCCATAGGTTCCCTACCCCTGTACTAGATCCTGCTGCTTCAGTCTGCCGGCGACACATTGACAAACAGAATGTCTGCCTGGGAATTGAGAATGTGAATATCCATCTGTGTGCAGCTGCTTTTGAGCTTCAAATTCTGAGCACGGTTCGCCAAACAGTCGGTTTGTGAACAATACTGAAAAGTTGGTCGGTGCTCAGAAAGCAACCTATTCAAATGAAATCTACCAGTATTGTAAAAAAACAGGGGTCAAGTATGCAACCAGAATTTTGTCAGAAGCATTTTGCTTCATTGTATGTGTTTTATCGTGTTATGAAAAGACTGAATTGCTCAGTCATAGAAAATCAAACTTTAATTCTGAGTTTACAAGATTTGAATACTTCTTCCCCTGGCCAAAAATAGGCTCTGAAATTCTCCTGCAGGGGCATCCTGCTTGCCCATGATGTTCTGTGATCACAATCTGAATCAGAAGTACTTTATTAATCCTCCAGAGCAAATTAGGATTTTTAGCACAGTACGATTCGAGAGCAGACAAACATTACAGGGAGACAGAACAGGATTGCAGATTGGTCTGCCTACTTCCGGCGCCCCTTTCAAAAAATGTGAGAAACGGGTAAACGCTGGGATGGAGGATGAATAAAATTCAAAAACAAATATTCAGTCAAAGCCTTGGGCCCTGGAGAGGTGGTCCAGGCTGAGGCCTAGGGAAGAAAAAAAAACCCTCATAGCAATTGCACACATAAACATATGTGTAAGAGGGAAACATCAAATAACACAAAGGACATTAAAAGAGCAGAGCTGATGCAATCAGCTGCCACTCCAGCAGTGTTATTGCTACATACTGCTACAAAATCAAAAGTAAAACAACAAAAAATAATTAACTAATAATATATATTGCGCACACATGATTGCGCCCTGCATGGACAAGCAACCAAACAAAAACACAATTTCAACACCCATATACACTGTGGTGGCCTCTGCGGTGTTCCACACCATTATCTGCAGGGGGGGGAGGAGCATGGCCAGAGACAGGAGCAGACCAAGAGAGCTGCCCACCAACTCTTGGCCAGTGTCCAGTCCGCATGGATGAACGAGGATGCGTGCAAGAAAACCAAGGTGTCCAATACCTGCTCATTCAGCAAAGACACAGTGAAGCTTGTCCGTCCCGGTGCTCAGTGCCAGCTCCGCAGCCCTGTCTCTTCATCCGCATCTCCTCCAGTCTCTCCAAATGGACTCTGGGAGACCCAGCAGCTGGTCTCCGATAGGCAGATCCAGAAATTCACAAGAAAG
Organism: Nerophis ophidion; assembly: GCF_033978795.1. Taxonomy (NCBI): domain Eukaryota; kingdom Metazoa; phylum Chordata; class Actinopteri; order Syngnathiformes; family Syngnathidae; genus Nerophis; species Nerophis ophidion. Next base: position 17,929,581 of record NC_084638.1, read on the forward strand.
CACCGCAGAAGTCACGAAAGTCACCCGTGTCACACAGTCCCAAAGGGTCCCCAACCAAAGCGCAAAAAAAACCCCACATGAAAACAAAAGGGAAACAGCAGGAACAGAAAAGGATGACACAAGAGTACAAAGCTCCTGCCACCAGCAGCCACTACAGCAGCACCATCTTAATGAAATACCTGTATGTTTTAGTAATGTATGTAAAAAAAGAATATCTTACCTTGGAGTAAAAGGGAACAAGAATATGAAAATGAACAAGGTGTATCGCCACAATTTCAACCATTTTTACGCCTCCGTCATTGTAATGAATGACGCACGGGGGCGCCACTAACTCCCATCGCATAATTTATTTTTTAAATGTTGATTTTTTTTAAACTAAACATTTACTGTAACCTAAGGGAAACAAATTACATTTTCAGAATTCTGAAGTAAATAATTTATTATAAAATAATTTTAAAAAATCGATTTATGTTTTATTTAAGGCTGCTGGACACATCTTTCAGGTTTGTGTGCAGATCTGTGCGGTTTCATAATGAATACCATATTTTTAATAACGTTTGTTTTGTATTTAATGGTTTATGATGACATTGTTATTGAAATACAGATGACACAAAAGAACCATGGTAAGTAAGTGTGGCAAAACAAGTTGGCGGAAGTGACGTCCGGTGCGCGCATGCGTAGAATGATCGGTTGACAAAGCAAGATGGCGTCTGACGGAGAAGGCCTAAACGCGGGCATTATATTTCTGTATTCTTACATATATGTTGTTTAATAGAGTACACACGGTTAATAATTGTTTGTAGCCGGATACATTCGTCTGAGCGCACTTTGACACTTCTCCTGTTTGATAGCTTCACTTAAGGTAGCTTGCAGCTAGTTTAGCTGGCTAGTTAGCTTAGCTTGTTAGCTGCTAACAAAGAGACGCGGAAGTTATTTAAACATCGCTAAGTAGGGAACTAATGTGAGTGTAAAGTGTGGGAAAGAACGATGGCAAAGTACGGGGAGGAACTTTGTCCAACAAAAGAGGAGAAGGAGCGACATCAACTACAGGATCTTTATTATGAGAAACATCATGAAGTTGTGTTACACAGAACAGGTTTGTTTATTTCTTACTCTCACATCTTTACTAACTTTATATTTCATTATTAACACTATTCTGAAATATATTGTGTATACGAAGTTTGGTTGTCTTGTGAGGATGATGTACATACAGTCGTCTGATACGTGCAACCGCGTGGTTGTCGTTGTTCTGTCGAATTTAACTACCCGTAAAAATGAGTTACCTAACCCAGTACATTTGTAGAATAAACTTAGTCCATTTGTAGAATAAACTTAAACGTGAACATTATCACAAATTCAGAAGGATTAAAACCAATAAAAATCAGTTCCCAGTAGCTTATTTTATTTGTAGAAGACTTTTAAAAATGTTACCCATCGTGGAATATCCCGAAAAAAGGCTTTAAAGTGACTGATTTTCGCTATCTGTAAATCCACCCGTCCATTTTCCTGTGACGTCACTGCGTGACACCAATACAAACAAACATGGCGGATAGAACAGAAAGATATAGCAATATTAGCTCAGATTCAGACCGGATTTCAGCGGCCTATGCGATTCAACAAATTACGCAAGTATTGAAATGGATGGTTGGAATGTGGAGGCAGATAGCGAAAACGAAATTGAAGAAGAAACTGAAGCTATTGAGCGAGTAGCTATTGAAGCTATTCGCTCAATAGCTATAGCTATTGAAGCTATTCGCGATCGCCTTCTAACCAACGATCGCATCTTTTGAGCACTGGAGCAACTTAAATCCGTCTATTGGTAAGTGTTTGTTTGGCATTAAATGTGGGTGGGGGGAAAGGCTGGATGCAAATATAGCTACAATTGAGGCATAACGATGCAATATGTACATACAGCTAGCCTAAATAGCATGTTATCATCGGTTAGCATGCCGTGCTAATTGATGCACACTCCATGTAAGTCAACTTGAATCCGTCCCTGATCGTGTTGTTACACCCTCCGACAACACACTGGCGAGGCAAGATGTCTCCAAGGTACGGAAAACAGTCTAAAAAACGTAAAATAACAGAGCTGATTTGACTTGGTGTGTGTAATGTGTTTATAAAAATGGCGGATTGCTTCCCGTTGTAACGTCAAGGGTGAAAGGTCATCGCTCCGACAGTGAACAATTGAAAGGCGTTTAAAACGCCAAATTCACCCTTTTAGAGTTCGGAAATCGGTTTAAAAAACACCTGGTCTTTTTTCTGCAACATCATGGTATATATTGATGCTTACATAGGTCTGGTGACAATGTTCCCCTTTAAATCGATGCTTGTGCATATACACTAAATAAAAACATGTTAAATAAATATAAGCGGCAATAAAAATATACTTTAAAAGGCTACTACACATTCTATTTAAGGCACAGATAACATCCATCTATCCATCCATTTTTCTACAGCTTGTTCCTTTCGGGGTCGCGAGGGGTGCTGGAGCCTATCTCAGCTGCATTCGGGCTTTAGACAGGGTACACCCTGGACAAGTCGCCATCTCATCACATGGCCAACACTTATAGACAGACAACATTCACACTCACATTCACACACCAGTGCCCATTTAGTGTTGCGAATCAACCTATCCCCAGGTGCATGTCTTTGGAGGTGGGAGGAAGCCGGACTACCCGGAGGGAACCCACTCAGTCACGGGGAGAACATCCAAACTCCACACATAAAGATCCCGAACCTAGGACCTTCGTATTGTGAGGCACAGATACCAGTGTTTCCATATATAGGATTGGTACCTAACAGAACTACACCTAGGATTGGTTATCTTTATAAGAAAACTGTTCTCGGGCCCCTGCAGTCTACAAATAAACTTTAACATCAGTTTTCTCAGGGTGGCGTGGAAGGTGTTAATCCCTAAATCACAAAAAAGCTTGCTGGCACTACTACCCCTGGCCTTTCTGAGCAGGATTCTGAGACAGTCATTATATGCAACCTAGAGTTTGTGCAAGCTCTCTTTCTTGAACCTCACCCAGAGGGGTGCTGTGTACATAGGGGTGCAGTAAGCTCTAAACCAAAGGTCTCAAACTCAATTTACCTGAGGGCCACCGAATGCAGAGTCTGGGTGAGGCTGGGCAAGAAAAGATTCCTTTAAAAAATGTGGCATTCTCCTCAGCATGTCTATGTCATGATCCGTGGTCCGGATCATGTTTTTGTGTTATTTCTGTTAGTTTGGACTCCTTTGGTTGTTTGAGCATATGTTAAGAAGCTGGAGGAACCCTGCACTATTGGGAGATATAATGGCTACATCATCAGTGTACATAAAGTGGTTGATTAAGGTGTTCCCCATGATGCACCCTGTTCTGCATCTCCCACTGCCTTGACAGGTCATCCAAAGACAGGCTAAATAGACCTGGTGATAGAAGCCCACCCTGCCGTACCCCATTGCCAACACTAAAGGGAGAGGATAAACTACTCCCCCATTTTACCTGCATCGTCTGCCTGTCGTACCAATATGCCAGAATATACCCAGAACACCCCTACGCTTCAGATTGGTGAAGAGTTTGAGATGGTTGACTCTGTAAAATGCCTTAGATGCATCAATAAACCCTACCAAGATTTTAGGGCCCTGCACTCTGTATTTTTGTACAGCTTCTTTTAAAGCATAAATACACAAGTCAGTGCTGTACTTGCTCTTAAAGCCAAATTGGTTGTCTGCGGTGCAAATAAGATCCCCAACTCTGTATAATATCCCACTTTCCAGCACTTTAGATGGCACGCTGGTTCGGGCGAAAGGTCAATAATTGTCCATAATTGTAGGTACTAAAATAACTGTCAGCATAGCAGCTGGCAGGATGCCATGCATTACCATTCTACCAATATATACCTACTGCATGTACTTAAAAACTTAAATGAGGTGTTTGGATGTTTTTTAAGTACTTTGTAGGCATAATAATGTGACTCTAATAGCATCTATTGCAGGGGTCACCAACGCAGTGCCCGCAGGCACCAGGTAGCCCGTAAGGACCAGATGACTAGCCCGCTTGCCTGTTCTAAAAATAGCTCAAATAGCAGCACTTAGCAGTGAGCTGCCTCTATTTTTTAAATTTCATTTATTTACTAGCAAGCTGGTCTCGCTTTGCTCAACATTTTTAATTCTAAGAGAGACAAAACTCAAATAGAATTTCGAAATCCCAGAAAAATATTTTAAAGACTTGCTCTTCACTTGTTTAAATAAATGCATTTATTTTTTTACTTTGCTTTTTATAACTTTCAGAAAGACAATTTTAGAGAAAAAATACAACCTTAAAAATTATTTTAGGATTTTTAAACACATATACCTTTTTACCTTTTCAATTCCTTCCTTTTCTTTCCTGACAATTTAAATCAATGTTCAAGTATTTTTTTTTATTGTAAAGAATAATAAATACATTTTAATTTAATTCTTCATTTTAGCTTCTGTTTTTTCGATGAAGAATATTTGTGAAATATTTCTTCAAACTTATTATGATTACAATGGCCAAAAAAATATTCTGCCAAATCTAGAAAATCTGTAGAATCAAATTTAAATCTTAGTTCAAAGTCTTTTGAATTTCTTTTAAAATTTTGGCTCTGGAAAATCTAGAAGAAACAATGATTTGTGTTTGTTAGAAATATAGCTTGGTCCAATATGTTATCTATTATAAAAAAGTGCAGATTGGATTTTAACCTATTTAAAATATGTCATCAAAATTCTAAAATTAATCTTAATCAGGAAAAATTACTAATGATGTTCCATAAATTATTTTATTATTTTTTTCAAAAAGATTCAAATTAGTTAGTTTTTTTATTCATTTTTTTCGGTGGAATTTTGAATTTTAAAGAGTCGAAATTGAAGATAAACTATGTTTCAAAATGTTATTTTCATTTTTTGTGTGTTTTCTCCTCTCTGAGCTGCTACCTTACCGTGGTAGAGGAGTTTGCGTGTCCCCATGATCCTAGGAGCTATGTTGTCTGGGGGCTTTCATGCCCCCTGGTAGGGTTTCCCAAGACAAGCAGGTCCTAGGTGAGTGATCAGACAAAGAGCAGCTCAAAGACTTCTATGGAATTACAACAAAATGAACTCAGATTTCCCTCGCCCGGACGCGGGTCAACGGGGCCCCGCTCTGGAGCCAGGCCCGGAGTTGGGGCACGATGGCGAGCGCCTGGTGGCCGGGCCTGTCCCCATGGGGCCCGGCCGGGCACAGCCCGAAGAGGCAACGTGGGTCATCCCTCCAATGGGCTCACCACTCATAGCAGGGGCCATAGAGGTCGGGTGCATTGTGAGCTGGGCGGAAGCCGAAGGCAGGGCACTTGGCGGTCCGATCCTCGGCTACAGAAGCTAGCTCTTGGGACGTGGAACTTCACCTCACTGGGGGGGAAGGAGCCTGAGCTAGTCCGCGAGGTAGAGAAGTTCCGGCTGGATATAGTCGGACTCACCTCGACGCACAGCAAGGGCTCTGGAACCAGTTCTCTCGAGAGGGACTGGACCCTCTTCCACTCTGGCGTTGCCAGCAGTGAGAGGCGACGGGCTGGTGTGGCAATTCTCGTTGCCCCCCGGCTCAAAGCCTGCACGTTTGAGTTCAACCCAGTGGACGAGAGGGTAGCTTCCCTCCGCCTTCGAGTGGGGGGACGGGTCCTGACTGTTGTTTGTGCTTACGCACCAAACAGCAGTTCAGAATACCCACCCTTTTTGGGAACGCTCGAGGGAGTACTGGAAAGTGCTCTCCCGGGTGATTCCCTTGTCCTACTGGGGGACTTCAACGCTCATGTTGGCAACGACAGTGAAACCTGGAGAGGCGTGATTGGTCGCCCGGATCTAAACCCGAGTGGTGTTTTGTTATTGGACTTTTGCGCTCGTCACGGATTGTCCATAACGAACACCATGCTCAAACATAAGGGTGTCCATATGTGCACTTGGCACCAGGACACCCTAGGCCGCAGTTCCATGATCGACTTTGTAGTTGTGTCGTCGGATTTGCGTCCTTATGTTTTGGACACTCGGGTGAAGAGAGGGGCGGAGCTTTCTACCGATCACCACCTGGTGGTGAGTTGGCTGCGATGGTAGGGGAGGATGCCGGACAGACCTGGCAGGCCCAAACGCATTGTGAGGGTCTGCTGGGAACGTCTGGCAGAGTCTCCTGTCAGAGAGAGTTTCAATTCACACCTCCGGGAGAACTTTGAACATGTCACGAGGGAGGTGCGGGATATTGAGTCCGAGTGGACCATGTTCCGAACCTCTATTGTTGAGGCGGCTGATTGGAGCTGTGGCCGCAAGGTTGTTGGTGCCTGTCGTGGCGGTAATCCCAGAACCCGTTGGTGGACACCAGCAGTGAGGGATGCCGTCAAGGTGAAGAAGGAGTCCTATCGGGTTCTTTTGGCTCCTAGGACTCCGGAGGCAGTGGACGGGTACCGACGGGCCAAGCGGTGTGCAGCTTTAGCGGTCGCGGAGGCAAAAACTCGGACATGGGAAGAGTTCGGGGAAGCCATGGAAAACGACTTCCGGACGGCTTCGAAGCGATTCTGGACCACCATACGCCGCCTCAGGAAGGGGAAGCAGTGCATATCAACACCGTGTATGGTGCGGATGGTGTTCTGCTGACTTCGACTGCGGATGTTGTGGATCGGTGGAGGAAATACTTCGAAGACCTCCTCAATCCCACCAACACGTCTTCCTTTGAGGAAGCGGTGCCTGGGGAATCTGTAGTGGACTCTCCTATTTCTGAGGCTGAGGTCGCTGAGGTAGTTAAAAAGCTCCTCGGCGGCAAGGCCCCAGGGGCGGATGTGATCCGCCAGGAGTTCCTCAAGGCTCTGGATGCTGTGGGGCTGTCTTGGTTGACAAGACTCTGCAGCATCGCGTGGACATCGGGGGCTGTACCTCTGGATTGGCAGACCGGGGTGGTGGTCCCTCTCTTTAAGAAGGGGGACCGGAGGGTGTGTTCCAACTATCGTGGGATCACACTCCTCAGCCTTCCCGGTAAGCTTTATTCAGGTGTACTGGAGAGGAGGCTTCGCCGGATAGTTGAACCTCGGATTCAGGAGGAACAGTGTGGTTTTCGTCCTGATCGTGGAACTGTGGACCAGCTCTATACTCTCGGCAGGGTTTTTGAGGGTGCATGGGAGTTTGCCCAACCAGTCTACATGTGCTTTGTGGACTTGGAGAAAGCATTCGACCGTGTCCCTCGGGAAGTCCTGTGGAGAGTGCTCAGAGAGTATGGGGTACCGGACTGTCTTATTGTGGCAGTCCGCTCCCTGTATGATCAGTGTCAGAGCTTGGTCCGCATTGCTGGCAGTAAGTCGGACACGTTTCCAGTGAGGGTTGGACTCCGCCAAGGCTGTCCTTTGTCACCCATTCTGTTCATAACTTTTATGGACAGATTTTTCTAGGCGCAGCCAAGGCGTTGAGGGGATCTTGTTTGGTGGCCACGGGATTAGGTCTCTGCTTTTTGCAGATGATGTGGTCCTGATGGCTTCATCTGACCGGGATCTTCAGCTCTCACTGGATCGGTTCGCAGCCGAGTGTGAAGCGACCGGAATGAGAATCAGCACCTCCAAGTCCGAGTCCATGGTTCTCGCCCGGAAAAGGGTGGAGTGCCATCTCCGGGTTGGGGAGGAGACCCTGCCCCAAGTGGAGGAGTTCAAGTACCTAGGAGTCTTGTTCACGAGTGGGGAAAGAGTGGATCGTGAGATCGACAGGCGGAACGGTGCGGCGTCTTCAGTAATGCGGACATTGTATCGATCCGTTGTGGTGAAGAAGGAGCTGAGCCGGAAGGCAAAGCTCTCAATTTACCTGTCGATCTACGTTCCCATCCTCACCTATGGTCATGAGCTTTGGGTCATGACCGAAAGGATAAGATCACGGGTACAAGCAGCCGAAATGAGTTTCCTCCGCCGGGTGGCGGGGCTCTCCCTTAGAGATAGGGTGAGAAGCTCTGCCATCCGGGAGGAACTCAAAGTAAAGCCGCTGCTCCTCCACATCGAGAGGAGCCAGATGAGGTGGTTCGGGCATCTGGTCAGGATGCCACCCGAACGCCTCCCTAGGGAGGTGTTTAGGGCACGTCCAGCTCGTAAGAGGCCACGGGGAAGACCCAGGACACGTTGGGAAGACTATGTCTCCCGGCTGGCCTGGGAACGCCTCGGGATCCCCCGGGAAGAGCTAGACGAAGTGGCTGGAGATAGGGAAGTCTGGGCTCCTGCTGCCCCCGCGACCCGACCTCGGATAAACGGAAGATGATGGCTGGATGGATGGATGGTGTGTTTTCTCCTCTTTTAAACCGTTCAATTAAGTGTTTTTTTCACCATTTATTCTCTACAAAAAACTTTCCGTAAAAGGAAAAAAAATGTACGACGGAATGACAGACAGAAATACCAATTTTTTTAGACATATATAGATCTATTTATTAAAGGTAAATTGAGCAAATTGGCTATTTCTGGCAATTTATTCAAGTGTGTATCAAACTGGTAGCCCTTCCCATTAATCAGTACCCAAGAAGTAGCTCTTGGTTTCAAAAAGGTTGGTGACCCCTGATCTATCTTAAGCAGACTTTTGATCGCATTTATTTACTATTTAGAATGCATGAATAAGAAAAAACGTGTGTTCTTAATAGGCAAAATATAAAAAAAAGTGTGGTTCCATTTTATGTGAAGTGAAGTATATTTATTTAGCGCTTTTCTCTAGTGACTCAGAGCGCTTTACATAGTGAAACCTAGGACTGGGCAATATAGCCTTTTATTAATATCTCAATATTTTTAGACCATGTTGTGATACACGATATATAACTCGATATTTTGCCATAGACTTGAATGAACACTTGATGCATATAATCACACCAGTATGATGATTCAATGTGTCTACATTAAAACATTCCTCTTCATACTGCATTAATATATGCTACTTTTAAACTCTCATGCAGAGAGGGGAATCACAACTATGTGAATTTAGTAAAAGTGTATTTATTAAACAGTTATTAGACAGTGGCACAAACATTCATGTCATTTCAAAACAGAAAGTGCAAGATTTTCAGAGAAATTTTAAAACAAGCTATGAGTGCACTTTTGTGCATGATGTCACCATGATGACATATCAAAACAACACTAAATTAAAGTGCACTTTTTGTACAGAACTCCACTGCAATAGTTTAAAACAAATAAAGTTCACTTTTGTGCATGATGTCACACAAGATATTTCAATAACTGTCAAATAAAAATGAGCTGCATAATAGGAAATCAAATGGTGTATGTCCTTCGCTATGTGGTAGGTTCCTGCAGACGTTACCTCCTTCTGTTATTGACAATTTTTTTCATACGGTGTTTATCTGGAAATGGAGATGTTGACATGCAGAGTTTCAAGCACTCTTCATTCTCTATTGGGTGACTTTTCATATGATGCTACAAATTAGTTTTACTGCTACTTTTTGTAGCAACGCTTTTGCCGCATAATTGTTCAACATCTTCCCGCTTGAAGCCAGACAATGGACTCCCTGCTGTTATTCTTGGGAATTAATCGTTACTTCACTTGTTACCAGATTCGCACATTCTTTCTCTCGTATAACCACTCGCAACACACCGTTAGCATCACAGCTACTGTTACCCATGTCGCTACCTCTCTGCTCGGGGGGGGGACGGGGACGTTGCAAGCGCGACAGTATGTGACGTATGTAAGAAGGTGCACATGTTTTTTGTCTCTGTGACAAGGACAGACAAGAAAGAGTGGGAAACTTATAAAGTGTAATGCCCGCAGCTAAAAGCAACTGCGTGAGAGCATATACTCGAATATCACGATATAGTCATTTTCTATATCGCACAGAGACAAACCCGCAATATATGGAGTACAGAGATATATCGCCCAGCCCTAAATTGGACTAAGACATCTCACTCTGTGCATCGCTCTCAGCACCTGAGCATGTTTATTCCACAGTAGACTTGCATGAACAAAGTGAGCCTCATGTCAGTCATGCACAATCTTTGTTTCGACTACTTGCAATTTTCCTTCACACGTTTTCCTGTGTGCAGTAGTGTTACCTACACTTACTTTAATGTGGGAGATGGAACTAGTCATTTTAATACAATGCTGAAGTACAGGCCCCCATATAGCTGCCCGGAATATGCCTGTTTATCCATCCATCCATCCATCTTCCTCCACTCATCCAAGGTCGGGTCGCAGGAGTAGCAGCCTAATCAAGGAAGCCCAGACTTCCCTCTCCCCAGCCACTTCGTCTAGCTCTTCTCGGGGGATCCCGAGGCGTTCCCAGGCCAGCCGGGAGACATAGTCTTCCCAACGTGTCCTGGGCCTTCCCCGTGGCCTCCTACCGGTTGGACGTGCCCTAAACACCTGCCTCGGGAGGCGTTCGGGTGGCATCCTGACCAGATGCTCGAACCACCTCATCTGGCTCCTCTCGATGTGGAGGAGCAGCGGCTTTACTTTGAGTTCCTCCCGGATGACAGAGCTTCTCACCCTATCTCTAAGGGAGAGCCCTGCCACACGGCGGAGGAAACTCATTTCGGCCGCTTGTACCCGTGATCTTATCCTTTCGGTCACGACCCAAAGCTTGTGTCCATAGGTGAGGATGGGACCGCAGATCGACCGGTAAATTGAGAGCTTGGCCTTCCTGCTCAGCTCCTTCTTCACCACAACGGATCGGTACAACGTCCGCATTACTGAAGTCGCCGCACCGATCCGCCTGTCGATCTCACGATCCACTCTTCCCCCACTCGTGAACAAGGCTCCTAGGTACTTGAACTCCTCCACTTGGGGCAGGGTCTCCTCCCCAACCCGGAGATGGCACTCCACCCTTTTCCGGGAGAGACCCATGGACTCGGATTTGGAGGTGCTGATTCTCATTCCGGCCGCTTCACACTCAGCTGCGAACCGATCCAGTGAGAGCTGAAGATCCCTGCCAGATGAAGCTATCAGGACCACATCGTCTGCAAAAAGCAGAGACCTAATCCCGTGGCCACCAAACCGGAACCCCTCAACGCCTTGACTGCGCCTAGAAATTCTGTCCATAAAAGTTATGAACAGAATCGTTGACAAAGGGCAGCCTTGGCGGATTCCAACCCTAACTGGAAACGTGTCCGACTTACTGCCGGCAATGCGGACCAAGCTCTGACACTGATCGTACAGGAAGCGGACTGCCACAATAAGACAGTCCGATACCCCATACTCTCTGAGCACTCCCCACAGGACTTCCCGAGGGGACACGGTCGAATGCCTTCTCCAAGTCCACAAAGCACATGTAGACTGGTTGGGCAAACTCCCATGCACCCTCAAAAAGCTGCCGAGAGTATAGAGCTGGTCCACAGTTCCACGACCAGGACGAAAACCACACTGTTCCTCCTGAATCCGAGGTTCGACTATCCGGCGTAGCCTCCTCTCCGGTACACCTGAATAAACCTTACCGGGAAGGCTGAGGAGTGTGATCCCACGATAGTTGGAACACACCCTCCGGTCCCCCTTCTTAAAGAGAGGGACCACCCCCCCGGTCTGCCAATCCAGAGGTACCGCCCCCGATGTCCACGCGATGCTGCAGAGTATTGTCAACCAAGACAGTCCCACAGCATCCAGAATCTTGAGGAACTCCTGGCGGGTCTCATCCGCCCCCGGGGCCTTGCCACCGAGGAGCTTTTTAACTACCTCAGCAACCTCAGCCCCAGAAATAGGAGAGTCCGCCACAGATTCCCCAGGCACTGCTTCCTCATAGGAAGACGTGTTGGTGGGATTGAGGAGGTCTTCAAAGTATTCCTTCCACCTATCCACAACATCCGCAGTTGAGGTCAGCAGAGCACCATCCGCACCATACACGGTGTTGACAGTGCACTGCTTCCCCTTCCTGAGGGATGTATGCCTGTTTAGATTCTTTAATTTTGGGCCTTTTAGAATCAGCATGTTTTCGTCCATATGTGTCAAGGAGGTGAAATTAGGTCTGAAACCTTTTGACAAGTTGACTTCATGTCCATTAGAACTTTTCAAAGTGTAGAATACCATCCGCATGAAATAGAATATTCTACTTTGAAAGTATACTGGATTATTTATTTTGTGTTTATGCATTACTTCCGGTCCCACACGAGCAGATTTTAGCTCAATTGAACCGCATTGTTGTGTCGACCACTAAATATAGAAGCCAGGCAGTTGAAACTGACTCATTGACTTGAAAAGAAAAAAAACAAAACTGGTCTGTCGTGGCGCTGTCGTTCCACATTCAGTGGAAATCCCCGGTTACACTTACAAACGTTGCTAGGCGAGATAAATGAAACCACGATGCAACAGGAAATACACTTTCAACCCACAGCACTCGCGGTGAGCGAACTTGACCACAAGATGGCGTCATAGCAGAGACAACAATACGGAATACAGATTTACATTGACAACTTAATGTTTTCTTCAAGTTTATACATCAGTAACTGACATTAAAGTCACAGGGAGCGCTGGAGCCTATCTCAGCTGCACTTAAGTGGAAGGGAATTCATCGCAATATAGATTTTAGGCCATATTGCCCATCCCTCGTAAAAAGTGGTCTTCTTTTCCTGTGAATAATGTAAAGAGCATCGTGTTTGTTTTCAGGCCAATTCATATAATAACTTGTTATTTTAAGTACATGTACTGTAAACTTACATGTTTGTAATTTTTGTGTCCTGCAGACGTCTGTGAAGAACAACTTCTGCCTGAAAAACAGGAGTGTAGCTTCAGGATGGTGAAGGAGGATCCATCAAAGAAGAAGATCCGGTGTCACGGACCCTCTGGTGCCTCCTTTTCCTTTTTGACACAGACTCCTCCCTGTAAAAATGAAGAGGAAGACTCACCGACGCCCCACATTAAAGAGGAAGAGGAGGAACACAGTGTCAGGAGGGAGGGAGAGCATTTTGAAGAACTGATGGAGTTCCCAGTGACTGGTGTCCCTGTGAAGAGTGAAGGTTATGAGGTCAAAGGTGAAGGTGAGGAGAGGGGAGGGGGGGAGCCTCCAAGCAGCAGCTCAACACAACACATGACAACAGAAGCTGATGGAGACCACTGTGGAAGATCACAAGCAGACAAGCTCTTAGCTCCACTATCAGATAGTGAGGACACAACGTCACACTCTCCTGACACTGATGATGAAGACTCTAAAGATGATAAGACATGTCACACTGACAACACTCACTTGAAATGTTCTCTCTGTGACAAAATATTTAAATACCATTGTCGTCTGAAAACACACATGAGAACACACACTGGAAAGAAACCTTTTTCTTGTTCAATCTGTGGCTTATCTTTTACAAGGAAGGAAAATATGAAAGAGCACACAAGAACACATAAAGTAGAAAAAACTTATGCGTGTCATGTGTGTGATTCAAGGTATGTACGAAGTCAAGGTTTGAAAGAACACCTGAAAAGACACACTGGGGAAAACCTTCTTAAGTGTTTTGTGTGTAATTCAAGTTTTGTCCAAGGTGATCATTTGAAAAGACACATGAGAACACACACAGGAGAAAAACCTTTTACCTGTTCACTCTGTAGTAAAGGTTTTGCACAAAGTCAAAATTTGAAAGTACACATGAGAAAACACACTGGTGAAAAGCCTTTTTCCTGTTCAAGCTGTGACTCATCTTTTACAAGGAATGAATATTTGAAAGTGCACATGAGAACACACACTGGTGAAAAACCCTTTTTCTGTTCAGAATGTGGTAAAGGTTTTACAAAAAAAAATGTGTTAAACGTACACATGCTAATACATACTGGAGAAAAACCTTTTACTTGTTCAATATGTGGCAAAAGTTTTACACACTGTCAGAGTTTGAAAAAACACACACTTTTACACACTGGTGAAAAACCTTTTATTTGTTCAATCTGTAGTAAAGGTTTTGTACAGAGTAACAATTTGAAAGTACACATGAAAACACACACTGGTGAAAAACCTTTTTGCTGTTTAGTCTGTGGTAAAGGTTTTGCACAAAGTCAAAATTTAAAAAAGCACATAAGAACACACACTGGTGAAAAATCACATTCATGTTCAATCTGCAACATGAGCTTTTGTGAACGATCAACCCTTAGAACACACATGAAAAGACACCCAGAAGAGAAAGTGTTGAGTTGCAGTGTGTGTGGTGAAAGATTCTCTTATAAGTACCAGTGTAAGAAACACAAGTGTGCTGGTGAGAACAGCAGCAGCAAATGAAACTGCAGGATTTAAAATAAACTGTCAAGACTTTAATTTTGACTTTCTAACAACATCAGCACATGTAACATGTGTGACATTGTTGTTTGTGTAACAATGTTTTTAACATGCTTCTACATTTATAGATTAGATTTTTTATATTAGTATTTATATATTAATGTATATACTTGTTTTCAATCAAGTATATACATTAATATGCAACATTGTGTACTTTCATTAAAAATTGAACAGATCAATTTGGCTGAAACGGTGAGAGTAAACAGTACAAGACATACAATAAACATTTTATGTGTATATTTATATATTCATCAGACAATTTTAGACTAATTCATAATACTGTTTTTATAGGTGCTTGAAATATTGAAGTGTGACAAATTTGTATTTCTAATTGTTAAACATCCCATAGATTAGCACCTTTATATGATATACAAATTTACTGGTTTACATCTGAAACATCTTCTGGACCACTTCAGGAAATATGTTATTATTTACTTTATACATCATTTGAACAGTTGTCTTTTATAAAATTTTAAAATGTGTGACTTTATTAATTATTTGTTGGGTCTCTATACCATTGTATCAATTATCTTTAGCACTCTCTTTTGTAATATGATGATTGTGTTGTGATTGTTTTATATGTATGTCCCCAGACCTTTATGCAATATTAAAGTGAGAGAAAATGGCCGAATTGTTTGTGGAAGAATGGTTTTGTTTTTACAATCATACATTTCTGGATTTAAAAAAAAATCCCCTTTGTTGTGTTTTAAACGTTTTTAATGTTTTTTTTTCCCTTTATAAACATCCCCAAAACAATGTCAATATCAATCACAGTTTTAAGTGTCAGGCAAAAGCCAATATTGTACATCATCCCACAGAGATTTAATTTGCATACATTCATAAAATAAACACTTTATTTTTTTCCCTATTACAGAACAATCAAGCATTGTCTACAATTGCAAAACAATATCTTAAAAAATATTTCAAGTGGTCAATTCCAGTTTTTGTTTTGTTTTTGTTTTTAAATGAACTCCTTTGCTTCTGGAAGTATGGGAACTTTCAAGTTATTCGTATTTTTTATTTGTTTGTTTTTTTCCAGATAAAATACAGTAATAAAGAAATTGTAAAAAATGTTCTTATTTCAGAGTTTCTAATCTCTAATATTGTGTCCATCCACCAAAAGCCCAGAAAGTGTAGAAAAGAGTTATGAAAAAGGTGAGCTGCTGTATTTAGAATATTTTGAACGGAAGCTTTTATATATTTTTTTAAATGTTTTTGTCTGTTTGCAGGTCGCACTTAATGAAATATTCAAATAATAAAATACTTTTATCAGTCAATAAGTGCATCAGTGACCAAATGCCTTTTTCAAACCATTGCTGTACAAAGATGGATTTGTTACTTATTTTAATACAACAATTCCTTAGTAGAGTATTGTGTGTGAGGAAGTTGTGTTTGTAAATTAGATTCCAGTACAACAACACTTGCTGGTAGGGATGGGTACCGTTCACTTTTCAACCAATATGGCACAGATTCTGGTACCCCGAAACTGATACCTGTTCTCAACGTCCCACTTTTTGGTACTTTTCTATGTGGTAATGATATTGTTTGTGATAATAAATCTCATTTTTTATTGCAACATTTAAAATGATACTGTTATGATAACTGTTGTCATTTTCTTATATCTTGTTTAATTATTATCAAATTATCATTTACAAGTAAGTTTATTTACAGTTGCTAGTCCAATACGCTAGAGGGCAGTAGTGTAAATTCATAGTGTTTCTTTTTTGTGCCCAAAAAAGTGTTAATGCTGTAAATATTGGATTTTCTACGCACCAGCTGTTTGATTCTAACATTCGTCTTAGTCATATTTTCAATTAACTCATTTGGTGGGGGGTTAATGTCATGAGAAATTGCTAATGCTAATCAGTAGCACGTCAACAGCAAAGCTAATGTATATTAGCATCAAGCTACCACAACTTTTGGAAAAGTAGAGCCTTACTTTACCTGCTATTATAGTGTTTTTTTAGTCCATTTCTTTGTTGGCCTTGACAACTGCAAAATTTACCTTAAGGTAGTTTGGCTCAGCCTGCTCTCAGTGCTGCTGGAGTGATCACCAAATGCCGAACAGAGGGCAAATTAGTTCCAAGGTGGATATTCAACAGACATTCAACATCCAGCCAGGCTGTCTGTTTGTCCCCGGCATTGAAAACTCATGCCACGTCTGTCAGTCCCTGCTGACAAGTGATTTAGTTTAAGGGACCGTCAATAAAGTACTTGTCATTGGCTCACTAAGAACATTTAAATTGTCAGTAGCTTTAGTCATGTGACCTAGAACCTCAAACCTCCTTTCATATTGTTTGTTCATCTCTGCTATAGCCGACTAATGTGTTAAATTTTCCATTTTGTTTGTTCTTCTTTTTTTCTTAAGATCGACAGCTTTTTGGTCATGTGACCTCAACCCAAAAGAAAACACTTATGCTAGTTAATCATTTACATATTCTGGTCATGTGTTTTTTTATACTAATGATTAACAAACAATATGAAAATGGTTTTGGATTTTTAGGTCGAATTATTAAAAATCTATTGACGATTGAAATGTTCTCTATGTCTGAATAAAGAAGGTGAATATCTATCTGTGTGTAGCTGCTTTGGTGCTTCTGATTCTGGGGACGGTTCGCCAAACAGTCGCTGTTTTCAATCAAGTATATACATTAATATGCAACATTGTGTACTTTCATTAAAAATTGAACAGATCAATTTGGCTGAAACGGTGAGAGTAAACAGTACAAGACATACAATAAACATTTTATGTGTATATTTATATATTCATCAGACAATTTTAGACTAATTCATAATACTGTTTTTATAGGTGCTTGAAATATTGAAGTGTGACAAATTTGTATTTCTAATTGTTAAACATCCCATAGATTAGCACCTTTATATGATATACAAATTTACTGGTTTACATCTGAAACATCTTCTGGACCACTTCAGCTGTTTGATTCTAACATTCGTCTTAGTCATATTTTCAATTAACTCATTTGATGGGGGTTAATGTCATGAGAAATTGCTAATGCTAATCAGTAGCACGTCAACAGCAAAGCCAATGTATATTAGCATCAAGCTACCACAACTTTTGGAAAAGTAGAGCCTTACTTTACCTGCTATTATAGCGTTTTTTTAGTCCATTTCTTTGTTGGCCTTGACAACTGCAAAATTTACCTTAAGGTAGTTTGGCTCAGCCTGCTCTCAGTGCTGAGAGCAGGTAGAGAGTATTACAAAGTCCAAAGGAGAGTATGTGTAATGAGAGGAGGAGTAGAAATAGGAGGGAGGAAGACATTATTACTAAAATGAGATTAGGATATACACATCTAAATAGTTCATTGACATTGACAGGAAACGTACTACAGGACTGTGTGACTGTTGTCATCAGATAGAAAGTGGAGGACATGTTTTAATACATTGTAAGAAATACAATAGAGAAAGGGAAATACTGGGAAATATTTTAGGATTGCACTCAGAACACATAGGTAAAAAAAACGGGTTATATGAAAGAATATAGAGTAGGGATCCACCTCGGTCCACACTCCATTTCAATAGGTGGCGGTAATGCACACCACAGGGTTGCTTGTCAACTACCATTAAACCAAAGAAGAAGAATAATACGAAGGAGTAGAAAGCAAAATGGCGTTTGACGGAGAAGGAATAAATGTGGCCACTGGCCATTATTGTTTCTCTATTTGTATTTAGTGCATACATGTACGCATATATGTCGTGTAGTAGATGAAACATTGTTAGACATTGTTTGTATCCGGATACATTAGTCTGAGCGCACTTTATCGCGTCTTGTGCTAGTTAGCTTAGCTTGTTAGCTGCTAACAAAGAGACGCGGACGTTATCAACACGTCGCTAAGTAGAGATCAAATGTGAATGTAAAGTGTTGTGATTGTGTGAAAATGTGAAAAAGAATGATAGCAAAGTATGAGGAGGAACTTTGTCCAACAAAAGAGGAGAAGGAGCGACAACATCAACTACTGGACGCTGTTTTCAAGAAACATCAAGTTGTGTTACACAGAACAGGTTTGTTTACTTCTTACTCTCACATCTTTACTAACTTTATATTTAATTTATTAACACTTTTCTTGAATAGGAAGATGCTTTGTCTTCTGGGGATGATGGAATGCTTTGATTTAGATTCTTCATGAAAACGAGACAGTTTGAGGTTGATGTTCCTCAGTTTGTAGCAATGTGTGATTGATTGATTGAAGGAGTTATGAGAACTATGCATAGGAAAAGGTACACTTTCATCACGGTACACATTCACTGCTGCAAGAAAGCCTGAGCTTGATTTTATTGAAATATTTTTTAACTCACAGAACACAGTTCTATGTAGAAAGTAGACAAAAAATACTGCAAGAAAGTAAATGAAAATAAAATAAAAAGCAAAAGCCTGTCTTGTCTATTCCCAGTTATGAGTAGCTGCAACCTGTAATGTATTTTCAAAGTTGCTTTGGAGGAAGTAAGGGATTTACACTCCTTTACGGCCATTGATTGGAGTTCCACATTTTTGTGTTGGAGCAGAAAAAACGAAGTAGAACTTTTGTGGAGTGATTTGTGCAATTACCTCTGGTGTTATAATGGTGAATATATGTTGAAGTATCTTGACAGGTACTTGGGTATTTTAGTGGTATGGTGTATCTTCTACACCAGACCAACTGCAAGAAGATGTACTCTGTCGGCGACCAAGACCTTCTCCACATTACGGAAATGGTTGGCGGAAAGGTTAGCCCGAGATGGACGGTTGAGTAGAAGCCCAATCATTTTGTTTTGGGCTATCTGGAGTTTGTTTTTCAGGGCTATCAAAGCGTCATGGTACCAAACATGAACTCCGTAGTCAGAGTGGGGTTAAATGAGCGCTTGTGTTAGTCTTAAGTGTATTTCTACCCGCCAGTCAAGAACTAAGGTTGTACGGAACCGGTATTAGTATAATACCGCAATACTAATGAATCATATTTGGTACTATACTGCCTCTAAAAAGTATTAGTTCTATGATTTCATCAGTATTTTTTAACATCACAACATCTTCTTTCATTTAAAATAAAATTATATTATGTTTATAAACTCAGGTAATATGTCCCTGGACACCTGAGGACTTTGAATATGACCAATGTATGATCCTGTAACTTCTGTACTTGGTATCAGATTGATACCCAAATTTGTGTTATCATCCAAAACTAATGTAAAGTATCCAAACTACCACTTTTCCTTAATAATTTTGACAAAAAAATAGAATATAAAAGACACAATATGTTACTGAATATTTCAGCAGACTAAATTAGGATTCTGTGTTTGCTTACTTACGACTAAAAGACAAGTTGTCGATTAAGTTCATTATTTTATTTAAAGACAAACTTGCAATAAGAAACATGTTTAATGTACCCTAACATTTTTTGTTAAAAAAAGCCAATAATGCGATACCTTTTTTTTTTTTTTTAGAAAAGTATCTAATCACATTTTGATACAGGTCTTGGTACCAAAATATTGGTATGGGGACAACACTAGTAAATACAGAATTTGTCGGTTGGTTCTTTGACTACCTTAGTATTAATTTTTTCACTGGTGAGATTAGTCTCTACGATGCAGCCAACCAAGATAGGTAATCTCATTTTTGTCTGTTATAATATCGTCACCCACTTTTACTGTGAAGTTATTTACTTTTCTGAGGTTAGGAATTGACCCAAAAACCTCTGTACTTGCAAGTACGGAGCGAGTATTAATTTGCCAGTTTGTCATTAAAAGCCTTCTGAGTCTAGGTCTTGAGGATTGTAGTTTCGCTTGTTTTGTGGCCATCAGCCTCGGTTTTATGTTCTTTATGAGTACAGAAAATGATGGAATGATCACTTAAGCCGCATACAGTAGTTCCACTTGTGGTGATCTTAGACTGGTCAAAAGTAAAACGAGTTCTGTGAAGGTTTAAAAGGATTCACTCACCCTGGTAGTTTGCTTAATGAGCTAATTGAGGCAATGTTGGTGGCACAGCTTAGTGAAGGTTTTAAAAATGGGTGCATCCTTTCGGGACATATCTGTGTTCCAGTCCCCAAGAAGATGTACACCTCTATCAACATGTTTACACAAAACTCACAAAGTCACTAAATACATTTTATACTGTGATCAAATCTAATTTAAGTTGTTATTTTACTTCCTGATTCTGACCTACATGCATCAATAAGTAGAAGTAAACATTTATGTTCAGTAACCAAAGTAGTCAACACTTGAATTATTAAGAGAGCATAAAGGTGACTGACTTTCCTTCAGTGTGTCGTAGATGGTCTCCAATTCCTTAAGAGGAATTGTTGATGAAGATACTCCATAAAACACCACATAGTAAAACATGTTTTTGGTAAAAGTTCCTTTTGGCTCAGCCAACAAAATGACCACCAAAACGTATTTTGCATGATACCAAAAACATACCATAAATGTTTTTTTAAGTGATTTTGGAATTAGATTTTTTATTATTTTTTCCATGATATTGAAGCTATGGTAATGACAATTTCATTATTATGTTATGGTTAAGTTTAGAGATAAAGAGTAGATGTAATAGACCGTATACCGAAAAAAATATTTACACACTTTACATCAGTGTTAAGTTAAGTTAAGAATGCCTCAATTAATACTGCCTCATAAAAAATTTTCAAGTTGCCCCCCTTCAAATATCCAAGTCTGTTTTTGCACTCACTGTACCACTTTTAAATTAATTTTGGGGAAAAAAGGAGGTATTTCCCGTATTTTTATTGGTTGTTTTTCTATCCACACTTTTAACACAACACACAAAAGAACGCGTAAAATGTCATTGTGTTAACAGTGTCAGTCCAAAACTATTTCTATTCTCTCTTTATCTTACTTACTTATTTACCCAACAGACGTCCAGCAGCCCCCCCACATTAAAGAGGCAGAGGGGGAAGTGTGTATCACTCAGGAGGGAGAGTGTCTTCTAGGACAGGAGGAGGCTGATCTCACCAAGTTTCCCCTGACTGTTGTCTCTGTGAAGACTGAAGAGCATGAAGACAAACCACCTGAGTCTTCACAGCTTCATCACAGTCCAAGTAAGCACAACATCCACATAACATTTTTTTCTTAGGGCATTCAATTCATCACAACTGGACTCTTCACTTTGTCTTAGAAGACGGTTGTCCTCTCATCCAAGTAGGCCTCATCACTTGATGCTCATAGACTTAAAGTCTTAGATCTAATTGTTTGAATTGAGAGGGGAACTGCACTTTTTTGGGGGAATTTTTCTATCGTTCACAATCTTTATAAAAAGACATGACGATGGATGTATATATATATGTTACTTTTTTAATCACATTCCAACTCATAAATGTAAATGAAAGTCCACTTGCAGTGGAGCCAGTGGGAGGTCCTCTATAACCATCCAAAAAGCGCCAACAATACTCCATTTGCATTTTGTGGCTTGAATACCAACCAAGTATTAGTGATATTGTTATTATAAGTGCTAACGCAGACAAACTATTTATAACTTGTGTGTCTATGTTGACATCACCGGCTGGTGAGCGCCTTCATCTCCTCGGTGCTGGTGAAAGATTATTCCAGATCATGAATCGTGCCTCTCACCTGGATAGTAGAAGGATGAGGACGTACTCTTGACAAGTTTAGACTTTGAGTTGGACTTCCTTTTATTGTCATTCAAATTTGAACTTTACAGTACAGATAAGAACAAAATGTTGTTGCATTAGTTCATGGTAGTGCAGGATAAAAGGGCAATAAGGTGCAGGTATAAATAACTAGATTACTGTACAGATAAATATATTACACTGCACTTTGGTACCGTTAGACAGGCAGTTTAGACCCGGCAATGGCGAACAACACGAAAAGACGCTGGCTTCACCCCCCTTTTCCGTGCGACGATTATGAATCATTTTCCATCTAAACGGGAATATAGCCAGATTATATTAGTCTGTGTCATAGTGACAGCAGACCTTGTTAAGTAAGTGATGTTTTATTATGTTTGTTGGCTCCCAGGAAGTCTGCAGTGTGTAATATTCAGTGATGTCGTACAAAAAAAAAAAGCAGCACCGGATTATAAGGCCTCCTCTCTGAGCTGCCACCTTATCGTGGTAGAGGAGTTTGCGTGTCCCAATGATCCGAGGAGCTATGTTGTCCGAAGGCTTTAAGCCCACTGGTAGGGTCTCTCAAGGCAAACAGGTCCTAGGTGAGGGATCAGACAAAGAGCGGCTCGAAAACCTTTTATGAAGAAAACATATCGATGACCCAGATTTCCCTTGCCCGGACGCGGGTCACCGGGGCCCAAAGAGGCAACGTGGGTCACCCCTCCAATGGGCTCACCACCCATAGCAGGTGCCATAGAGGTCGGGTGCAACGTGAGCTGGGCGGCAGCCGAAGGCAGGCCACTTGGCGGTCCGATCCTTGGCTACATAAACTAGCTCTTGGGACGTGGAACGTCACCTCACTGGGGGGGAAGGAGCCTGAGCTAGTGCGCGAAGTAGAACAATTCCGGCTGGATGTAGTCGGACTCACTTCGACGCACAGCAAGGACTCTGGAACCACTTCTCTCGAGAGGGGCTGAACTCTCTTCCACTCTGGCATTGCCGGCAGTGAGAGGCGACGGGCTGGGGTGGCAATTCTCGTTGTTCCCCGGTTCAAAGCCTGCACGTTGGAGTTCAACCCAGAGGACGAAAGGGTAGACTCCCTCCGCCTTCGGGTGTTGTTTGTGCTTACGCGCCAAACAACACTTTAGAGTACCCACCCTTTTTGGGTACACTCGAGGGAGTACTGGATAGTGCTCCCTCGGCTGATTCCCTTGTTCTGCTGGGGGACTTCAACGCTCATGTTGGCAACAACAGTGAAACCTGGAGAGGTGTGATTGGGAAGAATGGCCGCCCGGATCTGAACCCGAGTGGTGTTTTGTTATTGGACTTTGGTGCTTGTCACAGTTTGTCCATAACAAACACCATGTTCAAACATAAGGGTGTCCATATGTGCACTTGGCACCAGGACACCCTAGGCCGCAGTTCCATGATTGACTTTGTTGTTGTGTCATCGGATTTGCTGCCTCATGTTTTGGACACTCGGGTGAAGAGAGAGGGCGGAGCTTTCTACCGATCACTACGTGGTGGTGAGTTGGCTGCGATAGTGGGGGAGGATGCCGGACAGACTTGGCAGGCCCAAACGCATTGTGAGGGTTTGCTGGGAACGTCTGGCAGAGTCTCCTGTCAGAGAGAGTTTCAATTCCCACCTCCGGAAGAATTTTGAACATGTCACGAGGACATCGAGTCCGAGTGGAACATGTTCCGCACCTCTATTGTCGAGGTGGCTGATTGGAGCTGTGGCCGCAAGGTGGTTGGTGCCTGTCGTGGCGGTAATCCTCGAACCCGTTGGTGGACATCGGCGGTGAGGGATGCCGTCAAGCCTAAGAAGGAGTCCTATCAGGTTCTTTTAGCTCATAGGACTCCGGAGTCAGCAGACAGGTACCAACAGGCCAAGCGGTGTCCGGCTTCAGCGGTCGCGGAGGCAAAAACTCGGACATGGGAGGAGTTCGGGGAAGCCATGGAAAACAACTTCCTGACGGCTTCGAAGCGATTCCGGACCACCATCCCCCGCCTCAGGAAAGGGATCTACGTTCCCATCTTCACCTATGGTCTTGACCTAAAGGACAAGATCACGGGTACAAGCGGCCAAAATGAGTTTCCTCCGCCGGGTGGCGGGGCTCTCCCTTAGAGATAGGGTGAGAAGCTCTGTCATTCGGGAGGAGCTCAAAGTAAAGCCACTGCTCCTCCACATTGAGAGGAGCCAGATGAGGTGGATCGGGCATCTGGTCAGGATGCCACCCAAACACCTCCCGAGGGATCCCCCGGGAGAAGCTGGACGAAGTGGCTGGAGAAAGGGAAGTCTGGGCTTCCCTGCTTAGGCTGCTGCCCCCGCGACCCGACCTCGGATAAGCGAAAGAAGATGGATGGATGGGTGGATGGATATACATATAACTCCATATATATATATATATATATATATATATATATATATATATATACAGGTGCTGTTCATATTATTATAATATCATGAAAAATTGATTTATTTCAGTAATTATATTCAGAACGTGAAACTTACATATTCTATCAATTCATTACACACATAGTGATATATTTGAAATGTTTATTTATTTCAATTTTGATGATTAGTACTGACAATTACTGAAAATCCCAAATTCAGTATCTCAGAAAATTACAATATCAGTTACGACTAGTACCGAAAAATATTTTTTAGAAATGAACATGGAAAGTTTCAGTATGTACGGCAATCAATACTTAGTTGCAGCTCCTTTTGCCTGAATTGCTGCAGCAATACGGCGTGGCATGGAGTCGACCAGTCTGTTGCACTCCTCAGGTGTTATGAGAGCCCAGGTTGCTTTAATAGTGACCTTCAGCTCTTCAGCATTGTTGGGTCTGGCATCTCGCATCTTCCGCTTCACAATACCCCATAGGTTTCCTATGGGGTTAAGGTCAGGTGAGTTTGCAGGCCAATCAAGAACAGGGATACCATGGTCCTTAAACCAGGTACTGGTAGATTTGGCACTGTGTGCAGGTGCCAAGTCATGTTGGAAAATGAAATCTTCACCTCCATAAAATTGGTCCGCGGCAGGCAGCATAAAGTGTTCTAAAACTTCCTGGTAGACTGCTGCATTGACCCTAGACCTGAGGAAACACAGTGGACCAACACCAGCAGATGACATGGCACCCCAGACCATTACCGATTGTGGACATTTGACACTGGACTTCAGGCAACGCGGATTCTGTGCCTCTCCTGTCCTCCTCCCGACTCTGGGACCTTGATTTCCAAAGGAGATACAAAATTTACTTTCATCTGAAAACATAACTTTGGACCACTCAGCAGCAGTCCAGTCCTTTTTGTCTTGAGCCAAGGCGAGACGCTTTTGACGTTGTCTCTTATTCAAGAGTGGCTTTACACAAGGAATGCGACAGCTGAAGCCCATATCTTGCATACGTCGGTGCGTGGTGGTTCTTGAAGCACTGACTCCAGCTGCAGTCCACTCTTTGTGGATCTCCCCCACATTTTTCAATCGGTTTTGTTTGACAATCCTCTCCAGGGCGCAGTTGTCCCTCTTGCTTGTACACTTTTTTTCTACCACATCTTTGTCTTCCCTTTGCCTCTCTATTAATGTGCTTGGACACAGAGCTCTGGGAACATCCAACCTCTTTGGCAATGACCTTTTGTGTCTTGCCCTCCTTCTTTAAAGTATCAATGGTCATCTTTTGGACTGTTGTCAAGTCAGCAGTCTTCCCCATGATTGTGTGTCATACAGAATCAAAACGAGAGATCATTTAAAGGCTTTTACACGTGTTTTGAGTTAGTTAGCTAATGAGAGTGTGGCACCAGGTGTCTTCAATATCTGACCTTTTCACCATATTCTAATTTTCTGAGATGTTGAATTTAGGGTTCTCATTGGTTGTCAGCTATAATCATCTCCTTTTTGGCAAAAAACACTTGAAATGTATCAGTCTGTTTGGAATGAATGTATACATTCTACAAGTTTGACTTTCTAAATGGAATTAATGAAATAAATCAACTTTTTCATGATATTCTAATAATATGACCAGCTCCTGTATGTATGTATATATATATATATATATATATATATATATATATATATATATATATAATGTGGAGTTCCACAAGGCTTAGTATTGGGACCTAAGTTATTTATACTTTATTTAAAATAGTCCCAAATAGACTTACTCATCGACAAAGTGCCTTTTAATCTGGTAAGCCCTATGGTCTAAAAATTGCGCTATTATTAAATGTACGTTATGTTCCTGATTTTTATTACATGTTGCTTGCCACCGTAAACGTGTGGACTGAATGAATGATGCTTTCTCAGTTCTAACTCTGAAGCACTTTGAGTGTCTAGAAAATCACTGTATAATTACTATATAAATATATATATATATATATATATGTATATATATATATATATATATATATATATCAATCAATGTTTACTTATATAGCCCTAAATCACTGGTGTCTCAAAGGGCTGCATAAACCACAACACAAACCACTACAACATCCCCGGTAGGCCCACATAAGGGCAAGGAAAACTCACACCCAGTGGGACGTCGGTGACAATGATGACCCAGTGGGACGTCGGTGACAATGATGACTATGAGAACCTTGGAGAGGATGAAAGCAGGTCGGGTCTAACATGATACTGTGAAACTTCAATCCATATTGGATCCAACACAGACGCGAAAGTCCAGTCCAAAGCGGATCCAACACAGCAGCGAGAGTCCCGTCCACAGCGGAGTCAGCAGGAAACCATCCCAAGCGGAGGCGGATCAGCAGCGCAGAGATGTCCCAAGCCGATACACAGGCAAGCGGTCCATCCTGGGTCCTGACTCTGGACGAGCGGTCCATCCTGGGTCCCGACTCTGGACAGCCAGTACGTCATCCATGGCCATCGGAGCGGACCCCCTCCACAAAGGAGAGTGGGACATGGGAGAAGAAGAAAAGAAACGGCAGATCAACTGGTCTAAAAAGGGAGTCTATACAAATTAGTTTTAAGGTGAGACTTAAATGCTTCTACTGAGGTAGCATCTCGAACTGTTACCGGGAGGGCATTCCAGAGTACTGGAGCCCGAAATGAAACTTTTTTTGGGCTTTGGGAATCACTAATAAGCTGGAGTCCTTTGAACGCAGATTTCTTGCCGGGACATATGGTACAATACAATCCGAATTAATGTTAGTTAGGACTAAGGTTAAAGTTTTCGTTGTATATTAGTGCGACCCCCCCACCTCTTTTAAGGGGACGGGCAATATCCGCATATGTAAAGTTACGAGGAGATGCCTCATTTAGCGCAAAAAAGTTGTCTTGTTTAAGTCAGGTTTCGCTGAGACCGATGAAGTTAAGATTGTTGTCTCTGATGACCTCATTAACTAACATGGTTTTGGGAGACAATGATCTTATGTTTAAAAAACCAATATTATAGGTAGTAGGCTGTTTTAGGGAATTTTTAATCAAATTACCCGTAATAGCAATATTAACAATGTTGTGTTTATTATGCCCAATGCACTTAATATAATTAAGACCATATCTAGGAATTGATACGACGGGAATTTTCCGATTATTTGTTTGGTGCTTTGATAAACTGAACGCATCATAGTTAGCCAAGTCAGTAGAACGCATGTTCCGATTGTTTGTTTGGTGGTTTGATAAACTGCACGCATCATAGTTTGCCACCTCAGTAGAACGCATGTCGAACTCTGAAACAATCAAAGCAGAAAAAACTTGTTGTAATTTAACTGACTCCTTACCTAGACCAGAAGTCTCGTACTTTCCATTTAAATCCGGCTTCAGGATGGAGGGAAGTGGTGTTCTGTGGGGATTAGCATTTAGCTTTGTTTTTAGCCCCGCTCGGCATCCGCGTTTCCGATCACACCGCTTGCGTCTGCTCCGTAGACGGCCTCCGATGGTACTATACTCCGCTCTTTCATAAGCCGCTGGATGTAGCCGGCGAAGTGTTCCCGTGCTAGCTAGCAGGTCTAGCAAACACGCGTCTATTAGTCCAAAACGGCCCGATCTGTCCACATCCAGAAGTGTCTGGCGGTCGCAAGTGATCACAGAGTGACCACGATGTGAGCCAGCCATGAAGTTGGTAGAATTGTCCGGTATTTCTGTCGAATGTTCCATATTTAGCAAGAGTTCCGCGATGTCGCAGCCCGTCCGGGCGCCGCCATTTTGGAATATACATACATACATACATACATATATATGCACATTTAAACACTAGATGTGTGTGTACATATATATATATATATATATATATATATATATATATATATATATATATATATATTTATATATATACATACATACAGACATCTATATATATACATTAATGTATATATATATACATACATGTGTATATATATACATGTCTGTATGTATATATATATATATATATATATTCATGAGTTGGGAAATTGTGTTTGTAAATATAAACGCAATACAATGATTTGCAAATCATTTTCAACCCATATTCATTTGAATGCACTACAAAGACAAGATATTTGATGTTCAAACTCATAAACATTTTTTTTTTGCAAATAATCATTAACTTTTGAATTTCATGCCAGCAACACGTGACAAAGAAGTAGGAAAGGTGACAATAAATACTAATAAAGTTGAGGGATGCTCATCAAACACTTATCTGGAACATCCCAGAGGTGTGCAGGCTAATTGGGAACAAGTGGGTGCCATGATTGGGTATAAAAACAGCTTCCCAAAAAATGCTCAGTCTTTCACAAGAAAGGATGGGCGAGGTACAACCCTTTGTCCACAACTGCGTGAGCAAGTAGTTAAACAGTTTAAGAACTGAGTGTCTCAAAGTGCAATTGCTAGAAATTTAGGGATTTCAACATCTACGGTCCATAATATCATCAAAAGGTTCAGAGAATCTGGAGAAATCACTCCACGTAAGCGGCATGGCCGGAAACCAACATTGAACGACCGTGACCTTCGATCCCTCGGACTGCACTGTATCAAAAACCGACATCAATCTCTAGAGGATATCACCACATGGGCTCAGGAACATTTCAGAAAACCACTGTCACTAAATACAGTTTGTCGCTACATCTGTAAGTGCAAGTTAAAGCTTTACTGTGCAAAACGAAAGCCATTCATCAACAACACCCAGAAACGCTGCCCGCTTCTCTGGGCCCGAGATCATCTAAGATGGACTGATACAAAGTGGAAAAGTGTTCTGTGGTCTGATGAGTCCACATTTCAAATTGTTTTTGGAAATATTTGACATTGTGTCATCCGGACCAAAGGGGAAGCGAACCATCCAGACTGTTATCGACGCAAAGTTCAAAAACCAGCATCTGTGATGGTATGGGGGTGCATTAGTGCCCAAGGCATGGGTAACTTACACGTCTGTGAAGGCACCATTAATGCTGAAAGGTACATACAGGTTTTGGAACAACATACGCTGCCATCTAAGTGCCGTCTTTTTCATGGACGCCCCTGCTTAGTTTAGCAAGACAATGCCAAACCACATTCAGCACGTGTTACAACAGCATGGCTTCATAAAAAAAGAGTGCGGGTACTTTCCTGGCCCGCCTGCAGTCCAGACCTGGTTCCCTTCGAAAATGTGTGCCGCATTTTATATATATATATATATATATGTGTGAATGTTGTTTGTCTATCTGTGTTGGCCCTGCGATGAGGTGGCGACTTCTCCAGGGTGTACCCTGCCTTCCGCCCGATTGTAACTGAGATAGGCGCCAGCGACCCCGAAAGGGAATAAGCGGTAGAAAATGGATGGATGGATGGTATGGGGTGTAACGGTACACAAAAATTTCGGTTCGGTAAGTACCTCGGTTTAGAGGTCACGGTTCGGTTCCTTTTCGGTACAGTAAGAAAACAACAAAATATAAATGTTTTGGTTATTTACTAAATTTGTAAACAATGGCTTTATCCTTTTAATATTGGGAACATTATAATAATTCTACCCACGTTAATCCACATTAAACTGCCTCAAGTTGTTGATTTGATTAAATAAAATGACAAAACCTTTCTTCTACTTATATTAAGTGCAACATTAAACAGTTTCAAGTCAACTCATCATGCTTAATTTATTACAGCATTTGGGAAGTCTGTAGTTTACTTTTATTATACACACACACACGTGCACACTCCCCCCCACACACACACACACGTAAGCACACAGCAAAATGAGCTAACATAACGCTAAAAGCTAATTAGCCTTCACCTCAACTATGAGCGAGCTGAGCTGCAGTTTAAGTTTCTAGAAGGTCAACGGGCTCATAGTGATGTTTGTAATAGTTGTGACTGGGAAGTGTTTTTTATAATTTGGGGACTGTACGATGTCAGCTGCTCACCTGCTAAACACATATCTGCTCATCTCGACGCCGGAGCACTAACTCCATGCTTTCTGAATACGCACTGCTGATTGGCTGTTACATCGCTCTGAACACGCACTGCTGATTGGCTTAGTATGTAACCAAGCAGATGGTTATGTGGGCGGGACAATGCTGGGTGCTCACTGCTCAGACAGAGGCCGCTGCAGAGCAGCTTGTTAAGACTTTAGATTACAAACTCGTTCGATACACCCTCGTACCGAAACGGTTCAATACAAATACACGTACCGTTACACACCTAATATATATATATATATATATATATATATATATATGTATATATATATATATATATATATATATGTATATATATATATATATATATATATATTTATATATATATATATATATATATATATATATATATATATATATATATATATATATATATATATATATATATATATATATATATATATATATATATATATATATAATGTGGAGCTCCACAAGGCCCTGTATTGGGACCTAAGTTATTTATACTTTATTTAAATTATATTTTTTCAGTATCTAATACATTGACATTAATTATGTTTGCAGATGATACACCTGTATATTGTTCAGGAGAAGACTTAAAGGAAGGTTTGAGGTCAGTGGTGTCGCCAGACAGATTTCACTGGGGCACATGCCCCAGTGTTGATCTGCAGTGCCCCAGTAAAAATTTCACCAATAAAAAAAAACGCTTCAGAGTTTTAAGTCTACATGACATAGACAACAGCACACATACTACTTAGTATGGTAATTGATTGCTACTGTATTCACTCCACGTAACAATGAGCACATGGCTAATTAATATGGTAATTTATTCACGTGTGGATCGAGACTTCCGTTGGGAGAGAAAGAGAGAGAGGGGGGGGGGTGCGAATCACTGCTGAGGTGGGTAACGTTAGCCAACTACAATTTCTTAATTACATTATTTTGATTTTGATTTAACTCAAACTGTAACTCCTAGATGGATATCAGAAAGTTATTCGCCCGCAGCAGGGAAGAAGCAGCGAGGAATGAGAGATGTAAGTGAAGTCCTAGCTAGCTAGGCAACATCATTGTCTTAAGTTAATGCTAAGTTAGCTAACGTTATTCCTTGTATCAAGACAAACATATTCATTTGCTGTACAAGCTGTCGGGGGAATTTCCAATGAACATGAAACATAATGTTGGTTATTGTCTGCTGGTTCTGCATCAATGATGATTTGGAGTAAGCATGTGTGAGTTGAGTGATTCTCAAATGGTTTATCTTCAGGAAGAAAAACATTTTTTCCATATCATCAAGTCGTGAGCCAAATTTTTAAATCATTCAAGTTCATTTCACAGAAAAATAGCACCGTACACTTGTCTTGTTAATCGGTTTGTCTTTGACTAAAATAATCTTGTTTTGTCACCAGAAAAATGGCTACAGCTAAAGCATCTGGTTTTGTTTCCAGAAAAAATAGTAACATTTCTGTATTTGTTTACAGAAAGATGGCTGAAAATATCGGGTTTTGTTGCCCCATTTAGATTTTTAAAAGATATATTTCCATGTCTGTCCTGAGTCCTCCTCCTGCTTGTTAGTCGGTTTGCCTTTTGCTAAAATACTCACTAATAGTCACTAGAAAAATGGCTAAAAATATCTGGTTTTGTTGCCAGAATTAGATTTTTTTCTCCCTAAACTTTTTTTTTTTCATGCACACATCTGACTGCGACTCACTGAAAATGACACACAATCCACTTTTATGTCACGACGCAGCAGTTGGGAACCACTGGTCAACTGTATAACAGTTACTGTAATATTTCCATGTCTGTCCAGAGTGATTGACCACTTTGCAAAAATGAAAAGGAGATGTTACAGTTTACTTCTCAGAAAATGATTCCCTGAACAGACACACAACGGTTGTTCATTTATTCTACTACTGTTATTGTTTTGTGTACATTTTATAGTTTTGTGTATCTGAAATAGGATTAGCCACATTGCCATAAATGGAAATTAAATCATATAAAAGAACCCAGAGATGTAGGGGTGCTTTATTTTTTGTTTTACTTTTGTAGATGTTAAATTTGCAGATGATTACTGCAATATATTTTTCAAAAAGATTCATTGCTCTTCCTTTTTGCTTTTACCAGTAGCAGTTTAGAAGTCTGGAGTAAAAAAGTGCACAAGTAGGTCAAATGCATTAGTTCATTTCAGGTGGTTGATCAAAGATCCATACAACATAACCTGATATGATTTCATAGTTTAAAGCACTTGTTATGTATTTTTTATGATAAATAATTGCTAAAAATGTTTTTGCTTGCGCGCTTTGCACGGTTACATGAATTATTTGAGCCCCAGGTGTGCCCCAGTACAGTATTAGGTCTAGTGACGCCCCTGGTTGAGGTTAATAGAGGTTGAGTTGATTCAGCTAAAAAAATGTTTTGATATTTATAAGTTATCATTAAATGATAAGACAACTAAATTTGTGGTGTTTAGGGGTGCAAGGACAAATTGTCAAGCAAAATTAAAATTAAATCAAATGGAAATTGATAGAGTATATGAAACTAAATATTTGGGAAGAATAATTGATAATAAATTATGTGGAATACATACCGTATTTTTCAGGTTAAAAATCAAATTATTTTTCATAGTTTGGCCAGGGGTGCGACTTATACTCTGGAGTGCCTTATGTGTGAAATTATTAACACATTACTGTAAAATATCAAAAAATATTATTTATCTCATTCACATAAGTGACTAGACGTACCGATAGAAGAGGAAGTGGCACATTGTCTACTTTGGAGTTGGCAGAGTTGTTTAGCAGCGACAACGAGGAAGAAGATTTCATCGGATTTATCGATTAGGAGTGACGGAATGTTTGGTAAACCTACAGCATGTTCTATATGTTATAGTTATTTCAATGACACTAACCATAATATGTTACGTTAACATACCAGGTACGTTCTCAGTTGGTTATTTATGCGTCATATAACGTACACTTATTAAGCCTGTTGTTCACTATTCTTTATTTATTTTAAATTGCCTATCAAATGTCTATTCTTGGTGTTGGATTTTATCAAATACTTTTTCCCCAAAAATGCGACTTATACTTTAGCGCGACTTATATATTTTTTTTTCCTTCTTTGTTATTCATTTTCGGCCAGTGCGATTTATACTCCGGAGCGATTTATAATCCGAAAAATACGGGAAAGGGTAAAATATCCAAATCAATTGCTACTCTTTATAAAGTAAAATACATGCTAAATAAGACATGTCTGCATATGTTTTATTATTCTTTTATTTTTCCATATTTAACATATTGTGTTGAAGTTTGGTGAAATGTTTATAAAACAAATATAGACCCAATACTTCAACTTCAAAAAAGGGTCATCAGAATAATACACAGAGCATGCTACTATGGACATACCAATCCATTATTTATGAGTTCTAATGTGTCAAAATTTTCAGATGTGTTTTTAAAAACTTTGGAAATTATATTTCGAGTAAAGCAACAGTCTTCCAGCTTGTATTCTTAGGTTATTTCAATTAAGAAGAGAAAACTATCATTTACGGGGGATATTGATTTTTGAAATAGGTAACGTAAGAAGGAATATAAAATGCAAATGTATTTCAGTTTTAGGAGTTAAGTGGTGGAACACGCTCAGTGATGAGTTGAAGACATGTAGTTCTCTCATTGGGTCCATTTCTACACTCTCACTTACATTAACAATGATATTATACATGTGGGCCAATAGATAGAAATGCTGTTAAATGTAGCTTTGATGTGGCAAGCTACTTTTGCAGTGTAGCGTGTAGAGTAGCTTGCTACAATTCCCTGAGGATAGCTTAGCTACATTTAATTGAGAGTAACTTGTAGCTTAGCTTACTACATTTTCCAGGTCGCTTGCCCATCACTGTCTATTTGGCCTACCTCACATGTGAATAGTTTGAATACTGCAAACTTCAATACAGTAACACCTCATTTGTGTTTTCTGTTCTGAAGACGTCCAGCAGGTGTCAGCAGAGAGTCATGAAGAGATTCCCTCCAAGCAGCAGGAGTGGAGCTCCAGTGTAGGACAGAAGGAGCTACAGGCCTCCTCCTACATTAAAGAGGAGCAGCTTCATGATGAAGATGAAGCTCAGTCCTTACAGCTTCATCACAGTCAAAGTGAAGAGAACAGAGGGGCGGAGCTTGTAAGTCAACACATCACAGAAGATATAAAGTCAGAACCAGACAGCATCTTTGCTCCACTGTCAGACATGGACCACATGATGTCAGACTCTTCTGATCACAGTGACCACATCCAAAAACCTTTGGAGAGTAAAAATGACTCTAAAGGTGATACGAGACATCACACTAATAACAAACACGTTGACTGCTCTGAATGCGGGAAATCATTTAGACAGAATAGTCATTTTACAAGACACATGAGAACACACACTGGAGAGAAACTTTTTACTTGCTCTATTTGTAAGAAGACTTTCTCCACAAAGCAACACATGACCACACACATGAGAACACACACTGGAGAGAAACTTTTTCCTTGCTCTGTTTGTAAGAAGACTTTCTCCAGAAAGCTTGTCATGACCAGACACATGAGAACACACACTGGAGAGAAACCTTTTACTTGCTCTGTTTGTAAGAAGAGTTTCTCCAGAAAGCAAAACTTGACCAAACACATGAGAACACACACTGGAAAGAAACCGTTTAGTTGCACTACGTGTGATTAGATTTTCCGGTTTAATTATCCGGTCAGTAAACACAAGTGTGTAACAGTCATGGAAGCTGCAGCGATTTAAAAACACTTAAACAGTGATTGTGCTAAATGTACTTTAAAACACAGCATGTTTATTATGAAAGTATATTTAATGTTGCATGTAGTGCTTCTCATCTTCTACTGTTATATGTTGTCCTGTAGTTACTTTTTAAGTTGTGTTCATGTATTGAATATTATATATGCAGCTACTATTTTTTTCTTCTTATCTTTGAAGACAGGACATCTTATTATTTTCATTTTTTTTTGTGTGTCTCATAAAATCAAAAAAGTTTTCCAATGCATTTTATTGATGTTATTATCCAATTATAAGTATGAATGAATACAATTGTTAACAAACTGTGGACTCTGGTAGATTAGCAGCATTGTTTCATCATGGATGTTAACTACTGCAAAACATCAACAATGAAGAAAAAGTCTGAAGTTAGCAACACATCACTGAACTTTAGAGCCATCGCGAGTGGAGTTGGTTATTTGTTTTATTCATCAATACACACAATTGGGATGTAGAAACAGTACTTTAGAGTTGCAATTCATACAAAGATGACATATGTGTTTTACACTCGAGCATCTATTCAAGCAGCAAGCAGCAGCACATTTACTGCTGAGAGACAGACTCAGCTGCACACATTTCATTTAGAAAAGAGTAAGGATGGAAACTTCTCTTGTTGCCTTATTTGTGTTTAATCTTAGTAAATGTTGGGGAAGAATTTCATTGAACAAAACAGTTTTTTAGTATTTTATTTTGAAAGTAAACCGGATAATTTATCATTATGTTTGAGCGTGACTTCCTGTTCCACAAAAGCAGATCTGAGCTACATCGACCTGCCGCATTGTGCCATCTGGCAAATATAGAAGCTCAGCTTATATTTAGCGCAGGGTTGTGGTACGGCACCGACAAAGGGTTCGGCAGCAGTGGAAATCGACACATTGATTTGAATTGAAATTGAAAAATTCCTCGCCACATCCAGTGCATATCTGGGGTATCAGTATGCGCATTTGTATTGTTTACACACACTGTTTAGCTGTGACAATCCCATTCAAGAGCAGACTAACATTACAGGGAGACAGAACAGGATCGTTGACGGGTCTGCCAACTTCCGTCGCCCCTTACAAAAAAAGTGAGAAATGGGTAAACGTTGGGGAGGGGGTTGAGTAAAATGAAAAAAAAAAATTTAGTCTAAGCCTGGGCCTCTGGAGAGGGGGTTCAGAGGAGGTCCAGACTGAGGCCGAGGGAAGAAAGAGAAAAACCTCATAGCCATAGCACACATAAACGTGTGTAAGAGGGAAACATCAAAGAACACAAAGGACAGTAAATGAGCAGAGCTGATGCAACCAGCTGCCACTCCAGCAGTGTTATTTCTGCTACAAAAGCAAAAGTAAAACAACAAAAAATAATAAACCAATAATATATATTGCGCACACACAATTGCACCCTGCATAGACAAGCAACCAAACAAACACATAATTTCAACACCTATATACACTGTGGTGGCCTCTGCGGTGTTCCACGCCATCATCTGCTGGTGTGTGAGGAGCGTGGCCAGACACAGGAGCAGACCCAACAAAGCAACCAAGAGAGCCGCCCACCAACTCTGGGCCAGTGTCCAGTCTGCATGGATGAGTGAAGATGCGTGCAAGGAGACCGAGGTGTCCGATACCTGCTCATTCAGCCAAGACACAGTGAAGCTTGTCCTTCCCGGCGCTCAGTGCCAGCTCCGCAGCCCTGTCTCTTCATCCGCATCTCCTCCGGTCTCTCCAAATGGACTCTGGGAGACCCAGCAGCTGGTCTTAATGGCCAAAAAGCTCCAGGTATCGGCAGATCCAGAAGTTCACAAAAAAAGCACAGCAGAAGTGAGGAAAGTGCCACCCCTTGTCACACAGTCCCAAAGGTTCCCCAACCAAAAGGCAAAAAACCCCACATGAAAACCAGAGGGAAACAGCAGGAACAGAAAAGGATGACACAAGAGCACAGAGCTCCTGCCACCAGCAGCCACTACAGCGGCTCCATCTTAATGAAATACTTGTATGTTTTAGTAATAAATGTATAAAAAATGAATATCTTACCTCGGATTAAAAGGGAACAAGAATATGAAAATGAACAAGGTGTATCGCCACAATTTCAACCACTTTTACGCTTCTGTCATTGTAATGAATGACGCACGGGGGCGCCACTATCTCCCATCGCATCATTTAATTTTTTAAATGTTGATATATTTTTTAAACGAATCACTTACTGTAACCAAAGAAAAAATAATCATTTTTAGAATTCTGTATAAATAATTATTATAAAATAGTAAAACATCAAGGCTGCTGAACACATCTTTCAGGTTTGAGTGCAGATAGATTTGTTATGTATGTAATGGTTTATGATGACATTGTTATTGAAATACAGATGACACAAAAGAACCATGGTAAGTCCATCCATCCATCCATCCATTTTCTACCGCTTATTCCCTTTCGGGGTCGCGGGGGGCGCTGGCGCCTATCTCAGCTACAATCGGGCAGAAGGCGGGGTACACCCTGGACAAGTCGCCACCTCATCCCAGGGCCAACACAGATAGACAGACAACATTCACACTCACATTCACACACTAGGGCCAATTTAGTGTTGCCAATCAACCTATCCCCAGGTGCATGTCTTTGGAAGTGGGAGGAAGCCGGAGTACCCGGAGGGAACCCACGCATTCACGGGGAGGACATGCAGACTCCACACAGATAGATCCTCAGCCTGGATTTGAACCCAGGACTGCAGGACCTTCGTATTGTGAGGCAGACGCACTAACTCCTCTGCCACCGTGAAGTAAGTGTGGCAAAACAAGTTGGCAGAACTGACGTCGGGTACGCGCATGCGTAGAATGATCGGGTGACAAAGCAAGATGGCGTCTGACGGAGAAGTCCTAAACGCGGGCATTATATTTCTGTATTCTTACATATATGTTGTTTAATAGAGTACACACGGTTAATAATTGTTTGTAGCCGGATACATTAGTCTGAGCGCACTTTGACACTTCTCCTGTTTGATAGCTTCAATTAAGGTAGCTTGCAGCTAGTTTAGCTGGCTAGTTAGCTTAGCTTGTTAGCTGCTAACAAAGAGACGCGGAAGTTATTTAAACATCGCTAAGTAGGGAACTAATGTGAGTGTAAAGTGTTGTGATTGTGTGAAAATGTGCGAAAGAACGACAGCAAAGTACGAGGAGGAACTTTGGACAACAATAGAGGAGAAGGAGCGACAACATCAACTACTGGATGTTTATTATAAGAAACATCATCAAGTTGTGTTACACAGAACAGGTTTGTTTACTTCTTACTCTCACATCTTTACCAAATTTATATTTGATTATTAACTCTATTCTTAAATATATTGTGTATAACAAGTTTGGTTGTCTTGTGAGAATGATGTACATACAGTCGTGATCAAAAGTTTACATACACTTGTAAAGAACATAATGTCATGGCTGCCTTGAGTTTCTAATATGTTCTACAATTATTATTGTTTTGTGATAGAGTGATTGGAGCACATACTTGTTGGTCACAAAAAACATTCATGAAGTTTGGTTCTTTTAGGAATTTATTATGAGTCTACTGAAAATGTGACCAAATCTGCTGGGTCATAAGTATATATACAGCAATGTTATATGCGGTCTATAATATATACAGCACTGACAGTAGGATGGTGTTCCTGGAATTAAAGGCCTCACATTTTATACTCCAAACATATTGCTGGGTATTGTGACCAAACAGCTCAATTTTTGTTTCATCTGACACCACATGGACAAAGATAAGACCTTCTGTAGCATAGGTCGGTGGTTGGATGAAACAAAAAGTGAGCTGTTTGGCCAAAATACCCAGCAATATGTTTGGAGGAGACAAGGCGAGGTATTTAATCCCAGGAACACCATTATCACCATTAAGCATGGTGGTGGTAGTATTATGCTATTGGTCTGTTTTGCAACCAATGGAACTGGTGCTTTTAATGTGACAATGAAAAAGGAAGATTACCTCCAAATTCTTCAGGATAACCTAAAATCCCAAGCCCGGAGGTTAGGTCTTGGGCGCAGTTGGGTGTTCCAACAAGACAATGAGCCCAAACACACGTCAAAAGTGGTAAAGGAATGGCTAAATCAGGCTAGAATTAAGGTTTTAGAATGGCATTTCCAAAGTCCTGACTTAAACATGTGGACAATGCTGAAGAAACAAGTCCATGTCATTTAAACCAGTGTGGGTGGCACTGCGAGCAGGTGTGTAAAGTACTTTGCCCAAGGACACAACGGCAGTGACTAGGATAGAACCTGGAACCATTGAATTGCTGGCACAGCTGCTCTACCAAGCGAGCCAGGGTGGCCTCAGAATGTATTAAATCATATCAAAATCTCGTAAAAATCGTTAATACATCCTAGAAATGTCTCAATAATTCCTTGAACAATATTTTTTATTTAGGAACTTTCTGTTGTAAAGTGTTTCTATCTACACTTCTGTTAAAATTTAATAATCACTTATTTTTCAGTTTTGTTGAAATATAATAAGCACTTCTTTTGTTGTTTGATACTTTAGTTTTGGCTGATACTACAAATTTAGGTATAGATCCAGTACCAAATAGTTACAGGGAATGTATTGGTCATACCAATGTGGATACTGATATTTAAATTGTTCATGATAATTGAATGAGTCAATTTTTGTTCGCAATCATAATCGGACAAAAACACAGGATGGTGGTGTTACAATATCAATTGAATATTTAAATATGGCTCTAAATTAAATTATTTGTTTATGCCCTTAAAGTCTTCCTTATTTCCTGAGTTTGTAAACAATAACAAACTCAACAAAATATATATAATACAACATAGCGGTCAAACCACTGTATCGACCTTATGCTGATATTATGCTTGGTAATATAACTGTCGATTTTTGTGTCGATCGGTCCACATTTGTTTAAATTTTAGAGCTTCAACAGGGTCATTAAAAAGCTTTAAAAGTAGTTAAATGGACTTTGCCTAAATTAAGGCTTTAAACGGTATTAAACACCATTAAATACGATGTCCAAAGGCATTAAAATATTCATGCAATCGTAGGCCGGGACAGATATAAATGAAAATAAAACTTATAACTTAATTCTTGCCGTCATCAATAAGTTGCTATGTCTGTGTGTTTCCTTCTTGGTCTGTGGATTTTATTTATTTATTTTTATTATTATTATTTTTTTTGTCCTGTCCAGCTTCTCAGGCAAATCATAGAGCCTATATCGGCTGTCCAGATTTACTTTACAAAAGAGAAGTGTAGGATACTTCTCTTGTTGCCTTATTTCAATTTTTATATTATCATTTGGTACAGACGGGTCCGAGCAGGAGAGGATAGAAAGAGAAAAAAAGGAAGACAGAGGGGGGAATTGTGTGGATAAGAGGGGGATTAGACAGAGAGACAAAAACAACAACAGCAAACACAACAATTACAACATAAACAACAACAGCAATATAACATCACCAGCACATACGATATGTACAAAAATGATTGTAAACGTGATAGCAAAGGAGCAGTTATAATAATAGCAGTCTATAATAATATAGAAATGCCAATAAGCATTTTTACACTACAACTGGAGCAATAAAAATACCAATAGAAAAAGTGCTATTGATCATGAGCAATACCAATAGTTTACCTCTATTATCAACAATACAGTTGTTCAAATGCAATAATACACACAAATAATAATAACTAGAGATTAAAAAAAAAAAAGAATACTGAAAAATGGAGAGGAAGAGAGAGAGGCAACCTATATTCAGCTTGTAGATTGTTATAGTAACACTGGGTTGAGCTTTGTCAGTGTGCCATGTGTTACCCAGTTTTCCCTAGGGCAACAACGTTAATATATGTTTGATTAAACGTGATTATGTGCATGAGTGCATGTATGTATATGTACAGAATGTGTATATGAATGTTTGTACAGTAAATGTATATGTACAGTATATGTATGTTTGTACAGTAAATGTATATGTACACTATTGTACAGTGAATGTTTATGTACAGTATGTGCATGTTTGTACCGTGAATGTGCGTGTAGATGGACAAACTTGGAGTATGTAGGTATGTACTGTATTTGTGTATGTATGTGGGAGCGTAGGTACCTATGTTTGTATGTATGAATAACGGTGTGTGTGTGTGAGTATATGTGTGTTTGTATGTTCAATATATTTGACTTAAACTGGACAAAGAGGTCTCACTCTGTGCATCGCTCTCAGCACTTGAGCATGTTTATTCTACAGTAGACTTACATGAATATACTGAGCCTCTTGTTAGTCATTAACAAACTTTGTTTTGGCAACTTGCAATTCTCCTCCATAAGTTTTCCTGTGTGCAGTAGTGTTTGCGACACTTGCTTTCATGTTGGAGATGGAACTAGTCATTTTATCACAACACTGAAATACAGGCCCCCATATAGCTGCCCGGAATATGCCTGTTATGATTCTTTAAATTGGGGCCTTTTAGAATCAGCATGTTTTCATCCATTTGTGTAAAGGAGGTGAAATTAGGTCTGAAAACCTTCTGACGAGTTGACTTCATGTCCCTTAGGACTTTTCAAAGTGTAAAATACCATCTGCCATAAATCAATATTCTACTTCGAAAGTAAACTGGATCATTTATTTTGTTTTTATGCATGACTTCCTGTCCCACACGAGCAGGTTTTAGCTCAATTGAACCGCCTTGTTGTGTCGACCACTAATTATAGAAGCCAAGTGGTGGAAACTGACACGTTGACTTGAAAACAAAAAAAACAGAACGAGTCTGTCATCGTGCCGCCGTTCCACATCCAGTGAAAATCCCCGGTTACACTTGCAAACGTTGCTTGGCGAGATAAACGAAGAAACTATACTTCGGGTTCAAGGCACGAAGCAAAAGGAAATACACTTTCAAGCCACAGCACCCGCAGTGACAAACTCGACCACAAGTTGGCCTCATAGCAGAGACAACAATACAGACTACAAATTTACACTGTAAACAACCTAATCTTTTTTCCAAGTTTATACATCAGTAGCTGACATTAAAATCACAGGGGGCGATGGAGCCTATCCCAGCTGCAATCAGGTGGAAGGGTATTTATTACAATATGGATCATAGGCCATATTGCCCACCCCTCGTAAAAAGTTGTCTTCTTTTCCTGTGAATAATGTAAAGAGGAGTGTTTTGTTTTCAGGTCAATTCATATAATAACTTGTTATTTTAAGTACATCCAAACATACTGAATGCCTCATGTGACTGGGTAAATCTGGACATTTCTCAATCATGTTTGTTATTTTGTGTCCTGCAGACATCTGTGGAGAACAACTTCTGCCTGAAAAACAGGAATGTAGCTTCAGGATGGTGAAGGAGGATCCATCAAAGAGGAAGATGAGGTGCCACGGACCCTCTGGCGTCTCTTTTTCCTCTTTGACACGGACCCTTCCCTGTAGAAAGGAAGAGGAGGACTTACTGAGCACCCACATTAAAAAGGAAGAGGAGGAACACAGCATCAGTCAGGAAGGAGATCATCTTGAAGGAATGGTGGTGTTCCCAGTGACTGGTGTCCCTGTGAAGAGTGAAGATGATGAGGCCAAAGGTGAAGGTGAGGAGAGGGGAGTGGTGGAGCCTCCAAGCAGCAGCTCAACACAACACATGACAACAGAAGCTGATGGAGACCACTGTGGAGAATCACAAGCAGACAAGCTCTTAGCTCCACTATCAGATAGTGAGGACACAACGTCACACTCTCCTGACACTGATGATGAAGACTCTAAAGATGATAAGACATGTCACACTGACAACACTCACTTCAAATGTTCTCACTGTGACAAAACATTTAAATACCATTGTCGTCTGAAAGCACACATGAGAACACACACCGGAGAAAAATGTTTTATCTGTTCAATATGTAGTAAAGGTTTTGTAGAAAGTCGCTATTTGAAACTGCATATGAGAACACACACTGGAGAAAAACCGTTTTCCTGCTCAGAATGTGGTAAATGTTATACTAACAGTCAGAATTTAAAAGTACACATGAGAACACACACAGGAGAAAAACCTTTTTCTTGTTCATTCTGTGGTAAAGGTTTTACAAAAAAAAATGTTTTAAACCAACACATGCCAATACACACTGGAAAAAAACATTTTACCTGTTTGATATGTGGTAAAAGTTTTGCACACAGTCAGAGTTTGAAAAAACACACAATGTTACACACTGGTGAAAAACCTTTTATCTGTTCAATCTGTGGCTCATCTTTTCCAAGGAAGGAATCTATGAAAGTGCACATGAGAACACACACTGGTGAAAAACCTTTTTCCTGTTCAGTATGTGGTAAAGCTTTTGCAGAAAGTCAAAATTTAAAAACGCACACAAGAACACACACTGGTGAAAAATCCCATACATGTTCAATCTGCAACAGAAGCTTTTGTCAACGATCAACACTTGTAGTACACATGAGAAGACACCCAGGAGAGAAAGTGTTGAGTTGCAGTGTGTGTGGTGAAAGATTCTCTTATAAGTACCAGTGTAAGAAACACAAGTGTGCTGTTGAGAACAGCAGCAGCAAATGAAACTGCAGGATTTGAAATAAATTGTCAACATTTTAATTTTGACTTTCTAACAACATGAGCACATATAACATGTGTGACATTGTTGTTTGTGTAACAATCTTTTTAACATGCTTCTATATTTATAGATTGGATATTTTATATAAGTGCTTCTTTCAATCAAGTACATACATTAATATGTAACATTGTGTACTGTTATTAAAAATTGAATAGAACAATTTGGATGAAACGGTGAGACTAAACAGTACAAGACATATTTTACAAACAATAAAAACATTTATGTGTATATATATATATATATATATATATATATATATATATATATATATATATATATATGTATACATACATATACATATTTTTATTTCTAATTGTTAATAATCCCCACAGATTTTTGGGAGTATTAAAAGATGATAAAATGAGCTGGAAATCTCATATACAAAATATACAACATACGGTGGCAAAAACCATTTCAATAATGAATAAAGCAAAATATGTGCTGTGCCAAAAATCACTTCATATTCTCTCCTGCTCATTAGTGTTACCATACCTGAGTTATTGTGCAGAAATATGGGAAATAACTACAAATGTGCACTACACTCGTTTACCGTGTTACAAAAAAGATCAATTAAACTGATACATAATGTTGGATATAGAGAACATACAAACCCTTTATTTATTGACTCAAAAATATTAAAGTTCGATGATTTGGTAAAATTGCAAACAGCTAAAATGATGTACAAAGCAAACTATAACTTGCTACCAAAGAATGCACAACAATTCTTACCAATTAAAGAGGAGAAATGTAACCTTAAGGGGAAAATCTAATTTAAAACATTTGTATGCATGTACAACACTTAGAACCTTTAGCATATCAGTATGTGGAATTAAATTATGGAATGCATTAAGTAATGAAGTTGAACATTGTACTGATATGATCCAGTTTAAGAGGTTGTTCAAATTAATAGTGCTTACAAAGTACAAGGAAGAAGAATTATGAGAAACACTTTCAACCTTATTGGAAATAAGATATTCTTCATCTCAGTATACTAATACTGACTGAATTAATTACTTAATTAGTACAAAGCTTTTGTATTACTCATTCACAGAAGTCATTTTACTATAAAAAAAAAAGGTCTGTAAATGAATGTATATATTTGTAAACGCTCTGACATGGGAATGGATTC
This sequence comes from Nerophis ophidion, assembly GCF_033978795.1. NCBI lineage: Eukaryota > Metazoa > Chordata > Actinopteri > Syngnathiformes > Syngnathidae > Nerophis > Nerophis ophidion. The sequence goes on from NC_084638.1 coordinate 17,974,210, forward strand.
GTACTCCTTTTTGGACATGATGTAATGTGAAATGATATGAAATTGTCTGATGTATTATGTTGTAAGTATGTTCATGTTTGAAATTAACTAAAGAAAGAAAGACAAGAAACAAAGTATTGATCGATCGACTGAGCTTATAATGCATCTTTACCAAGAGATAAAGTAACAGCACAAAGCACACATCAGTCATATTAAATTATGCATCAAGGCCAATACTGTAATGACATAAAATGGATATTTTTAGTTTTGCCAGAGTACCTGGTTGGTTTCACATCTTGTTCAACCACTTACCAGAAGGAACAAGACAACTCTTTTTTTCAAAAATCATGATCAAACAAATACGAAGCCCCAACAATATTTACTTTAACAAGAGGAAGGCGTGTTCAGGCAAGATTTGTATTGTTTCACCTTTTTCCTCACCCACTTTATTCTGATTGAATGCCCCGAGTATAACAACAGATACAACTTCCAGCTATCTATTCACAATAATAACGAGACAAAAAATTAATGTTCCTGTTAGTAGATATTTATTTTAAATGCAAAAAACACTCCAGAAGAAATGGCGCGGAATTTTGCTTCAGTTAGAGTAAAGAAATACAACGAGCTAGCCAGGAGTTGAACCTAAAATCTTCTGATCCATAGTCAGACGCGTTATCCATTGCGCCACTAGTCCTATGTAGATTTGCTGTAGTACAGCTTGTATATTGTACACATCTTACGCCAAAGGAACACACAGTTTACATTAGGCTTACTACCAAAACAGGGCTGTACTGACTGCTTATGTTGGACTTTAAAATCTAGTGACCTTCTATTTGTTGCAGCCTGGGCCTTCACCAGCTCTACCTGTTGCAGCTAACCTCCACTAAAAATTGAAGCAAAATGCTTCTGGCAAAATTCTGGGGAGCATCTAAGTTAAATCCAGCTCAGAGTTGGCAACTTCGGGAGAGGAGCTTCTTTTTTGGTCAAATCTTTCCTTGTTGATGACGATGTAAAACTGGTCTAACTGTTAAAAATGCGATTTGGATTCAAGCAATTGTGGAGCTTGAGCTTTGACAGTTCCCAACTTCTCACTGAACATGCTGACTAATTCACCTCCACCTGAGATTGCCAATATGGCTGTTATCTCAGATGTTGGGCAGATCAGCATTGAGAAGGTCCTGGGTAGCTCAGTCAGCAGAGCATCAGACTTTTAATCTGAGGGCCCAGGGTTCAAGTCCCTGTCCAGGTGCCTGATGCTAACCTCCATACACTTCTCGAACTACATACCTTTACCCAACTACAGCAGTAGCAAAATAATGTGAGAATGAGGGAGGGATGGCTTTTGGGTTGGTGCACTAATTGGAAGTGTATCTTGTGTTGATTTAATAAAAAAAAAAAAAAAAAAGGATAACGGGTATTGCTTCGTGCTGAATTTGAACCAGCGACCTATGGAATTCAGCAAGAGCATCTACAGTCCGCCATTATACCAGCTGAGCTATCGAAAGGTGGAGTTACCTGATACTAACTCAGATTTTTGAGTTCCTTTAATATCATCAATCAATCAATCAATCAATCAATCAATCAAAGTTTACTTATATAGCCCTAAATCAGAAGTGTCTCAAGGGGCTGCACAAGCCACAACGACATCCTCAGCTCAGATCCCACATCAGGGCAAGAAAAAACTCAACCCAGTGGGATGACAATGAGAAACCTTGGAGGGGACCGCAGATGTAATTTAAAAATATACCAAAATGAGGCCAAGTCATTGAAGAATGTTTTACTACCATGATTGTTAGGAATATTGCATACAATTAAACTCAATTTAACCTACCTGAAACCCTTTGAAACCATCTTGTTGGAATACCCTGTTGTGTACCTTGTTCAGCCATTTCGCTATTAATTGGACTTTAACAAAAGTAGCTGACTATTAACTTGTGTCCCCAAGGCATTTGGCTCGAACATGTGGGGAGCATCCAAGTTAAATCCAGCTCAGAGTTGGCAACTTCGGGAGAGTGGCTTCTTTTTTGGTCCTAACCTTCTGACTTGATGACAAAGTAAAAGTGGCTTATTGTCAAAAAATAGGTTTGTGTTCAAGCAATTGGTGAGTTGAGCTTTGACAGTTCCCAGCTTGTCACTGAACATCCAAACTAATTCATGTTCATCTGAGGTTGCCAATATGACTGTTCTCTTAGATGTTGGGCAAATCAGGTTTGAAGAGAGGCTGGGTTGCTCAGACAGCAGAGCATCACACTTTTAATCTGAGGGTCCAGGGTTCAAGTCCTTATTCAGGCAGCTGATGCTAGCCTCTTTACATTTCTGAAAAGACTTCACTGAGCAGTCCTGTAACCTGTATTTAATTTGAGTAGTTTTCAAAAGCCTGTTTGTATCTGTCTTTTTCATTATCAATTGTTAAAGATGTATATGTACACAGAAAAGTTCTAAATGGCTGAGGGCGTAAGCCAAAGAAAGACGGGATACCAACATTGTCTAATTGTCGCCCGCAGGTTGGAAGAAAATAAATAAAGCTGAGAACAGTGGAAAAAGTCTCATCATTGTGCCGACCCAGAACAGTTACATAAGCTTTTGGCGATGCTCCCAGCATTAGGTGCCCTTTCCCCCTTTTGCTTTTGTCACAAAGGCTATAGATACTTTCATACTTGTCAATACAGCTACATATTGCTCGTCCAAACATAACGCTGCTCTCCACCCAAAACATGTTTTTTTAGTTTTGAATTGGTTTGGGATTGATAGCAAGATTTGCAGTATGGCCAACAGTGACATATGTGACTCAACGCACTTCAGTGCTAACAGTGGAGCAAATGTCCAAAGAGTTAGACAGGCTGAGAAAAAGAGCACTGATTATTGTATCACACACGCCTTGCTCATTGCAGAAAGGTCCTGTCAACCAGCTTGTCACATTTAAAATTCTGAGTTTGAGAAAGACTTCTTGGTTTACGGCCATACTACCCTGAGCAAGCCTGATCTCATCAGAACTCGGAAGCTAGGCTTGGTCGGCCCTGGTTAGTACTTGAATGGGAAACTGCCTAAGAATACCAGGTGCTGTAAGCTTTTGGCGACACCTTTCCCCCTTTTGCTTTTGTCACAACGGCTATAGGTACTTGCCATACTTGTCAGTACAGCTACATATTGCTCGTCCAAAGAAAAAATTGCTCTCCACCCAAACATGTTTGTTTAGGAAAGATACAAGTGCATTACCAGATCAGAAATGGCAGTGGCAGGAATGTAACTTACAACTTTTAAAAGACTGGACCCTAATTCCAGCACCGTACACCACTTGGCCACACAACCTTTGCATACCTATTTTAAAGGATCAATTTATCGCCGATATGAGACGGCATTCCTCAAAATTAGGATGCAAAACAAAATTTCAAAAAGGACAATTTTTTTTATTAGAGTCAGTGACTCAAATCCATTATTACGGATTAATTTGAAACCAAGAATATATGTAAAAAATTAGAAGGGATTTGAACCTTTTCTTACTGACAAATTTGTGAGCATTTAATGTTTTTAAGTCCACAGTGTCGGTACCTCTACTGTTGGAAGTCCAGTTCTGCGGAAGAAACAAACGCCTCTACTTTGGGGTGCATTAGTACTATTTGACAAGGACAAATTATTTTTGTTTCAGAAAACAGACTAGTTTCTCACCAGGAAAACATCCATCCATCCATTTCTACCGCTTTTCCCTAAGCGATGGTATTTTAATCTACACCTCCATAAAGCTAGGATGCATATAAAGTTAGCAGAGTGGCACAGTAGAAGCGAGCTGGGCCCATAACCGAAAGAAAGATGGATTGAAGTTATTTTCTGTTATTTAAAGTTTTTTTATGTGAAAGGTATCCGCCCGGTTCCACTTACACTCTTTGTTTTCATGTCATGATAAGAACACCCATTGTGCTGACTTCCACGTTGAAGGACAGTTTTCCTGTTGCCTCTTTTGAAAATGTCAGTGCTATAGATTTGCATCCAATGAGCAGGGAGCTGACAACTCACCCAGACACTTGCCTCCACTGAGCATAAACATGAGAATTGTGGAAATTAATTATAAATTAACTGTTCCCAGACAGGTTAGAAGGTGGTTCCCTGACCGGGAATTGAACCCAGGACGTGACAGTGATCGCGCCGAATCCTAGCCAATAGACCACCAGGGAGCTGACAACTTAGCCAGACACTTGCCTTCTGCCTGTGTTCTTGACAGATGCACGAAGCACCTTTACCATGTCAGTTGTACAAAGTCAGAAATGTGTTTTGCAAAGGTCTTAGAGGGGGAACTTTTGTGTCTTCGGAAACTGCTGCAGGAATATGGACTTGGACGTGGAAAAAGTATACAACTCTAACAAGAACGAACAGACGTTCCTTTCACATGTTTTCTATTTACTCCTGTTACAATATGACTGTTACGTTGATACTCCATCATATTGATACATGTCGCAGGGGGGAACGTTTAGAGTGAGACACTGGGTACAGGAAGTAAGCGGGCTAGTGTAAGTGAGTAACCTGGAATTGTACCTGCACTGAAGTTGACAATAAAGTAGAAGTGAGCTACTCTACTGCTCTAACCGTCCACTCTTTAAGGTTGGGAATATAACGGACTAGAGTGAAACATGGTGGCAACGGTTGTTCAACTTTGAGACCGCCACAAACTTGGAGAGGTGCCGCTAACCGCTAAAGCAGGGGTCACCAAAGTGGTGCCCGTAAGGACCAGACGAGTAGCCCGCTGGCCTGTTGTAAAAATAGCTCAAATAGCAGCACTTACCAGTGAGCTGCCTCTATTTTTTAAAATTGTATTTAAAGCTGGTCTCGCTTTGCTCGACATTTTTAATTCTAAGAGAGACAAAACTCAAATAGAATTTGAAAATCCAAGAAAATATTTTAAAGACTTGGTCTTCACTTGTTTAAATAAATTCATTTTTTATTTACTGTGCTTATAACTTTGAGAAAGACAATTTTAGAGAAAAAATACGACCTTTAAAATGATTTTAGGATTTTTAAACACATACCTTTTTGGCTTGTAAATTCCTTCCTCTTCTTTCCTGACAATTTAAATCAATGTTCAAGTATTTTTTTTTTTTTGTAAAGAATAATAAACACATTTTAATTTCATTTTTCATTTTAGCTTTTGTTTTTTCGACGAAGAATATTTGTGAAATATTTTTTCAAACTTATTATGATTAAAATTCAAAAAAAATATCCTGGCAAATCTAGAAAATCTGTAGAATCAAATGTATATCTTATTTCAAAGTCTTTTGAATTTCTTTTGAAATTTTTGTTCTGGAAAATCTAGAAGAAAAAATGATTCGTCTTTGTTAGAAATATAGTATGGTCCAATTTGTTATATATTATAACAAAGTGCAAATCGGATTTTAACCTATTTAAAACGTCATCAAAATTCTAAAATTAATCTTAATCAGGAAAAATTACAAATGATGTTCGATAAATTGTTTTTTTATTTTTTTCAAAAAGATTTGAATTAGCTAGTTCTTCTATTAATTTTTTTCAGATGAATTTTGAATTTTAAAGAGTCGAAATTGAAGATAAGTTATGTTTCAAAATTTCATTTAAATTTTTTTTGTGTTTTCTCCTCTTTTAAACCGTTCAATTAAGTGTTTTTTTCATCATGTATTGTGTACAAAAAAACCTTCCGTAAAAGGAAAAAAATGTACGACAGAATGACGGACAGAAATACCCATTTTTTTATAGATATATATTTATTTATTAAAGGTAAATTGAGCAAATATGCTATTTCTGGCTATTTATTTAAGTGTGTATCGAACTGGTACCCCTTTGCATTAATCAGTACCCAAGAAGTAGCTCTTGGTTTCAAAAAGGTTGGTGACCTCTGCGCTAAAGGCTAACAGCTAGCCGGACCTGAGCTGACAGAAACCGCGGCATCGAGTGACGTGAGGGAAATGAAAATGGAGCAACTGAGACCTCCGCCGATACTTCGTTTGGACTCTGCTAACTTGGCGAAGTCGTGGAAATGTTGGAAAGAGGAGTTTACTCTTTACATAGAACTGACGATGCCAGAAGCAGAGGAGGTTATGAAGGTGAAACTTTTCTACTACCTAATCGGCGGAAGTAGAAGGGAGCTGCTGAACATGCTAGAGGGCAGCAGTGGATCGGCGAGGAGGAGTGTGAGCTCGATGATGTAGCTGTCTGAATGACATTGTTACCCTAAACTGAACGTGACAGTAGGAAGGTACAGATGTTTTGTGCGCAATCAAGGATTGGAAGAAAATATTGACAAGTATGTCACAGATTTGAAAGTTTTGGCAAATAAGTGCATTTTTGGAGGTATAAAGGACTCTCTAATAAGAGACAGAATTGTTTGTGACTCACACAGCTCTGCAAAGACAGAGAGAGGCTGTTGAAGGAGGAAAACTTAACCCTGGAAAAGTTTCTGCAAATATGCAGAGCGGCAGAGCTGTCAAAAGAAAACAGCAGAACTCTGTAAGGACAGACGGTGGAAGTGCAGAGAGTGCCGCAACATAAAGATACGATCAGTTGCAATTTTTGTGGTAAAACATGCAAGGAACAAGAAGTTGTGTCCAGCTTTTGGTAAGACATGCAAAACATGTGGCAAAGACAACCATTTTGCCACCAAATGTAGGTCACATGTTGAACAAAATAGAAGACGGAGAGCTCTGCATGCTGTAACAGAGGAAACTGATGCATATGAGGACGTCGCCACGATTACAGAAGCATGTAAAAACCAGGAAATGGTGAACCATTTGCAGGAGAACAAAGCTCAGAGTCAGCAACTTCTCGCAGGTATGTTGCTGAACCAAAAAAGGGTTGACTTCCAAATAGACTGTGGTGCCACCTGTAGTGTTATACCTATTCAACTGCTGAGCCCAAACACACAGTTGGAGCCAACAGAAAAAGTGTTGTTGATGTACAACAAGAGCAAACTGTGGCCACTGGGTAAGTGTAAGGTAAAAATCACAAATCCTCGCAACAATAAATTGTACAGATTGAAGTTAAAAGTGGTGGACCAGAAGGATAAGCTTCCCTTGATTTGCAGGAATGCCTGTGAAGCCATGAAGCTGATTAAAGTACATTACGATAACATTATGGCGAAGGACAGTATTGTTAAAGGACATTGTGCTGTCGAGGACAATGTCAAAAGAAGCATGACACTGGACAACATCAACGTGGAATAAGAGGATGTTGTCAGTGGTGTCGGATGCCTGGAAGGGGAGTACCACATAGAACTGGACAGAAGTGTATCCCCAGTGAAACTGCCTAAACGCAGAGTGCCAGTAGCTCTGCTGACACCACTAAAAAGGAACTAGCAGAACTACAAAAGAAATAAAGTATTGCACCAGTAGAATGTAGCACTGACTGGATAAGCAGCATGGTGACGGTGACAAAACCAAATGGAAGACCAAGGATTTGCATTGATCCTAAACATCTGAACAAGGCGCTGAAAATAAGCCATTTTCCTCTTCCTACCATTGATGACATACTTCCGGAGCTTTCGAAAGCAAAGGTGTTCACAGTGTGCGATGTCAAGCATGGCTTTTGGCACGTGAAGCTGAGCGAAGAATCCTGCTACATCACAACCTTTGCGACCCCATTTGGCCGGTTCCGTTGGCTTAAAATGGCGATGGGAATCAGTCCAGCTCCTGAAGTTTTTCAAAGAAAACTCATACAGGCGCTTGAGGGCCTGCCTGGTACATATGTTATTGCTGATTATGTGCTTATTTGGACTGGACTCTTGCGACTGTGTTGGATCCATTATGGATTGAACTTTCACAGTATCATGTTAGACCCGCTCGACATCCATTGCTTTCCTCCTCTCCAAGGTTCTCATAGTGATCATTGTCACCGACGTCCCACTGGGTGTGAGTTTTCCTTGCCCTTATGTGGGCCTACCGAGGATGTCGTAGTGGTTTGTGCAGCCCTTTGAGACACTAGTGATTTAGGGCTATATAAGTAAACATTGATTGATTGATTGATTGATTATTACTGGGGAAGGTGAGACAAAGGAAGAAGCAGAAAGAAATCATGATGCAAACTTGAGGTGTTTCCTGACAAGATACAGGGAGAAAAACCTTAGACTAAATGCAGACAAGTTTAAACTGAGGCAACAGTCTGTGCCCTACGTTGGTCATCTGCTGACAGCAGATTAGAGATGCGCGGATAGGCAATTATATAATCCGCAACCGCATCACTAAAGTTGTCATCCACCCGCCACCCACCGGAACCAACATTTCATCAAAGCCACACCCGCCCGCCACCCGCCCGTTGTTATATATCTAATATAGACGATGCAGGGCATTAGTGAGGTTAGAAAGTGTAACTCCCTCCAAATAGCACAGACACAATGGCTTTCTTGAACTAATTTATTTGAAGGCTTACTTTCCCTTCAAATTAACTGTGAAAACAGTAATAAATAAAGCACGTTACAAACGTAAAAATAATAACATGCACACCATGTGGATCAAACATTTTACCAAGTAAAATACCAACAAATGACAAACAAATACCTCGTTGGCCATACCCGGAAGTAGCTTCCTTACATCCGTCGACAGACCAAACGAGACACTTCAAAATAAAAGTATGCCCACAAACATAGTGCTGCTCGTTTTTCGTATGTGGGTAACAACATTTAACTATTTATAAATTGTTGATTTCTGTAGGCTAGTAAGGTAAAGTGTTGTACCTGACAAGTTGCTGCTACCTTGCTTCTGCAGCTTTCATCAGAGGTGTCACGTGATGTTAGCGTGACGTTGTCTGTGACGTGATAAATGGATTGTACCATCAAGTTTTGTCAGGTACAACACTTTACCTACTAGCCTATATAAATCAACCATTTATAAATAGACGTCAGTAGGCTAAATGAACCCCTTCAACATAACATTTAACTATGTATAATGTAGCGGCTGGCTACGTGGTGTTAGCCAATGACTTTGGTTGGGGGGGCGGGACTTCCCGGAGAGATAGGGAAGTGACGTTATCGACAGGAAGTGAGAGTTCGAGTTGTCCCGGGAAAAGCGTTAGAAACATGAGAGCTGTTGTGTGGTTGTATTACATCTTGTGCAATAAAGACAAGACAAACAAAGAAGTTTTATGAGCCTACATTCCTGGGATTATTACAATATATATTTCCGAATTGGTTCAACCGCCACCTGCCCGAATCTATTTAAAATCAATTTTTTCTTCATGTCGTCATGACTCCGCGGTTGTGACCGCAAACCACTCATCTCTACTGCAGATGGTCCACAGATTGACCTTGATAAAGTGCGAGCAATTAGCGAGCTAACCCGTCCAACTAATGTTAAAGGGGTACAGAGGCTTGTAGGTATGGTAAACTACTTGTGCAAATTTTTTGAACATCTATCTGATGACTGTGAGGTTTTGAGACAACTTACACACAGAGAATATGTGGGAATGGACAGATTTGCCAGAGTCAACATTCCAGAGACTTAAAGACAAAATAAGTAAGGCACCGGTGTTGAAGTATTATGACCAGGATATGGAATTGACACTACAGTGTAATACGTCAGACACTGGCCTAGGGGCTGCTTTAACTCAGGAAGGCAATCCTGTGGCGTTTGGTAGTAGAGCTCCCACTCCTACCGAAAGAGGTTACACGCAGAAAGAGAAGGAATGTTTGGCTATTGTTTTTAGTATGGAAGAATTCCATCAGTATGCCTATGGCAGGAAAGTGACAGTGCAGAGTGATCACAAGCCACTAGAGAATATTCTCAAAAAGCCACTCCTTAGTGCACCCAAAAGACTGGAGCGGATGCTACTTAGGCTGCAAAAGTATGACATAAATGTTGTGTATTTGCCTGGGCGAGAAATGCTATTAGCAGATACTTTGAGCAGGGAATATTTGCCGGACAGCACAAAAGGAGATGTTGAGACTGAGGTCGAGACTGTGAACATGGTGGAATACTTGCCTATATCGCTTGAGAGATTAGCTGCGATTAGAGATGCCACTAGGGAGGATGCTAAACTGCAGAAAGTGGTAGGCTTTATTCTATCAGGTTGGCCAAGGACTAAACAGAAGCTGCAACCTCACATTCAGCACTATTTTTCATTTCAGGATGAACTTGGTGAACAGGATGGTGTTGTATTTAGGAGCGAAAGGGCAGTTATACCTGATAGACAATCTGAAAATTCCCGTCATATCAATTCCTAGATATGGTCGTAATTATTTTAAGTACACTGCGCATAATAAACGCAACATTATTAATATTGCTACTACGGATAATTTTATCAACAACTCCTCAAAACAGCCCACTACCTATAATATGGGCTTTCTAAACATCAGATCTTTGTCTCCCAAAACGTTATTAGTTACTGAGGTCATTAGAGACAACAACCTTAACGTCATCGGTCTTAGCGAAACCTGGCTTAAACCAGACGACTTTTTTGCGATAAATGAGGCATCCCCTCCTAACTATATGAATGCGCATATTGCCCGTCCCCTTAAAAGATGAGGGGGGGTCGCACTAATATACCACGGAAACTTTAACTTTAGTCCTAACTTAAATAATAAATATAAATTGTTTGAGGTGCTTTCTATGAAGTCTGCCACACCGCTGCCTCTGTGCCTGGCTGTTATCTACCGCCCCCCAGGGCCCTATTCGGACTTTATTAGTGAATTCTCAGAGTTTGTTGCTGATCTAGTGACGCACGCCGATAATATAATTATAATGGGGGACTTTAATATCCATATGAATACCCCATTGGACCCACCGTGCGTGGCGCTCCAGACTATAATTGATAGCTGTGGTCTTACACAAATAATAAATGAACCGACGCATCGCAGCGGTAATACGATAGACCTAGTGCTTGTCAGAGGGATCACCGTTTCCAAAGTTATGATACTCCCCTATACTAAAGTAATGTCCGATCATTACCTTATAAAATTCGAAGTTCAGACTCATGTTCGGCAAGCTAATAATAATAATAACTGCTATAGCAGCCGCAACATTAATGCTGCCACAACGACGACTCTTGCTGACCTACTGCCCTCGGTAATGACACCGTTCCCAAAGTATGTGGGCTCTATTGATAACCTCACTAACAACTTTAACAACGCCCTGCGCGAAACCATTGATAGTATAGCACCGCTGAAGTTAAAAAAGGCTTCAAAAAGGCGTACGCCATGGTTTACTGAAGAAACTAGAGCTCAGAAATTATTATGTAGAAAGCTGGAATGCAAATGGCGCACGACTAAACTTGAGGTGCACCATCAAGCATGGAGTGATAGTTTAATAACTTATAAACGCATGCTTACCTTAGCTAAAACTAATTATTACTCAAATCTCATCTGCATTAATAAAAACGATCCAAAATTTTTGTTTAGTACAGTAGCATCGCTAACCCAACAAGGGACTCCTTCCAGTAGCTCCACCCATTCGGCAGATGACTTTATGAAGTTCTTTAATAAGAAAATTGAACTTATTAGAAAGGAGATTAAAGACAATGCGTCTCAGCTACAACTGGGTTATAGTAACACAGATACGATGGTATATACGGCGGATACTGCAAATATCCAAAATAGTTTCTCTCGTTTTGATGAAATAACATTAGAAGAATTGTTACAACGTGTAAATGGAATAAAACAAACAACATGTTTACTTGACCCACTTCCTGGGAAACTTATCAAGGAGCTTTTTGTATCATTAGGTCCATCAGTGCTAAATATTATAAACGTATCGCTTTCTTCGGGCACTGTTCCCCTAGCATTCAAAAAAGTGGTTATTCATCCTGTCCTTAAAAGATCTAACCTCGATCCTGACCTCATGGTAAACTACCGACCGGTGTCTCACCTTCCCTTTATTTCGAAAATCCTCGAAAAAATAGTTGCAGAGCAGCTAAATGAACACTTAGCGTTTAACAATCTATGTGAAACCTTTCAATCCGGTTTCAGGGCAAATCACTCCACGGAGACAGCCCTCGCAAAAATGACTAATGATCGATGGATTCTGATGCGTCATCTATGTTGCTGCTCCTCGATCTTAGCGCTGCTTTCGATACCATCGATCATAATATTTTATTAGAGCGTATCAAAACACGAATTGGTATGTCAGACTCAGCCCTGTCTTGGTTTAACTCTTATCTTACTGACAGGGTGCAGTGCGTCTCCCATAACAGTATGACCTCGGACTACGTTAAGGTAACGTGTGGAGTTCCCCAGGGTTCGGTCCTTGGCCCTGTACTCTTCAGCATCTACATGCTGCCGCTGGGTGACATCATACGCAAATACGGTGTTAGCTTTCACTGCTATGCTGATGACACCCAACTCTACATGCCCCTAAAGCTGACCAACACGCCGGACTGTAGTCAGTTGGAAGCGTGTCTTAATGAAATTAAACAATGGATGTCCACTAATTTTTTGCAACTCAACGCCAAAAAAACGGAAATGCTGATTATCGGTCCTAATAGACACCGACCTCTGTTTAATAATACAACTTTAACATTTGACAACCAAATAATAAAACATGGTGACTCGGTAAAAAATCTGGGTATTATCTTCGACCCAACTCTCTCCTTTGAGTCACACATTAAAAGCGTTACTAAAACGGCCTTCTTTCATCTCCGTAATATCGCTAAAATTCGCTCCATTTTGTCCACTAAAGAGGCCGAGATCATTATCCATGCGTTTGTTACGTCTCGTCTCGATTACTGTAACGTATTATTTTCGTGTCTCCCCATGTCTAGCATTAAAAGATTACATTTGGTACAAAATGCGGCTGCTAGACTTTTGACAAGAACAAGAAAGTTTGATCACATTACGCCTGTACTGGCTCACCTGCACTGGCTTCCTGTGCACTTAAGATGTGACTTTAAGGTTTTACTACTTACGTATAAAATACTACACGGTCTAGCTCCATCCTATCTTGCCGATTGTATTGTACCATATGTCCCGGCAAGAAATCTGCGTTCAAAAGACTCCGGCCTATTAGTGATTCCTAGAGCCCAAAAAAAGTCTGCGGGCTATTGTGCGTTTTCCGTTCGGGCTCCAGTACTCTGGAATGCCCTCCCGTTTGAGATGCTACCTCAGTAGAAGCATTTAAGTCTCACCTTAAAACTCATCTGTATACTCTAGCCTTTAAATAGACCTCCTTTTTAGACAAGTTGATCTGCCGCTTCTTTTGTTTTTTCTCCTATGCCCCCCCCTCCCTTGTGGAGGGGGTCCGGTCCGATGACCATGGATGAAGTACTGGCTGTCCAGAGTCGAGACCCAGGATGGACCGCTCGTCGGGACCCAGGAAGGACCGCTCGCCTGTATCGGTTGGGGACATCTCTACGCTGCTGATCCGCCTCCGCTTGAGATGGTTTCCTGTGGACGGGACTCTCGCTGCTGTCTTGGATCCGCTTGAACTGAACTCTCGCGGCTGTGTTGGAGCCACTATGGATTGAACTTTCACAGTATCATGTTAGACCCGCTCGACATACATTGCTTTCGGTCCCCTAGAGGTCCTCTCCAAGGTTTCTCATAGTCATCATTGTCACTGGCGTTCCACTGGGTGTGAATTCTCTTTGCCCACTGGGTGTGAGTTTTCCTTGCCCTTATGTGGGTTTTCCGAGGATGTCGTAGTGGTTTGTACAGTCCTTTGAGACATTTGTGATTTAGGGCTATATAAATAAACATTGATTGATTGATTGATTGATTGATTGATTGATTGATTGAAGTATTATCAGTTTAAAAAACATTCTATGTGTTTCCACAAGTACAACAAATAAGCACTTTTTTCTATACAACAACAATTCTTGAAGCAGTATCTTCAATATAAAAGGCATGGTGTGCTATCGGAGGGGACGGAAACTGACGTCAGACGCCACCTGGACCACCTGTTAAAAAAAGTTAAAGTACTAATGATTGTCACACACACACATGTGAAATGTGTCCTCTGCATTTGACCCATCCCCTTATTCACCCCCTGGGAGGTGTGGGGAGCAGTGAGCAGCAGCAGTGGGCGCACCCGGATGGTTTTTCTGTGGGGCCACTACTTGATCATATTGTCATTTTGGACCTTTTTTGTGGATTTACCATTGGCCTGTGGAGAAGTGGGACTAAAAGAGACAATTATCAGGGGGACTTGAGTTGGAGGCACGGTACCGCAAGTAAGCTGTGGCTTTGGACGTTTTATCACGTGCTCGTATGTGCATGTCGCTTCGTGCATGTCTCCTATGTCACTTTGTAAGTTGTAACACTAACAATAACAGTGCAAGACTAGGCCACAAGCTAAAACTAGTCTATAAATAAATAACATTTTACCATTCTGTATTCTGAAGGCAGTCTACTCCAGCATCAATATCATCAGCGTCCTCCTGACCGTCACCGTCAGTGTCGAGTTCAAAGCGGTATAGCTCTATCCCTTGTTGGGGGTGGCCGAGTGGTCCTGCCACCCCCATGGCTGCCACGGCGCTTCTCACAGCATCTTCCCTTTCTGAATCACTCCCACTGGCCTCTAGTCCTTCACTCTCACTTTCCTCATCTACAAATCTTTCATCCTCGCTCCAATTAATGGAAAAATTGTTGCTTTCTAGGTCCGAATCGCTCTCGCAGCTAGTGGCCATGATTATAAACAATGTGCGGACGTGAGGAGCTCCACAACCCGTGACATAACACGCATATCGTCTGCTACTTCCGGTAAAAGTAAGGCTTTTTTATCAGCACCAAAAAATGCGAACTTTATCGTCAATGTTCTCTACTAAATCCTTTCAGCAAAAATATGGCAATATCGCAAAATGATCAAGTATGACACATAGAATGGACCTGCTATCCCCTTTTAAATAAGAAAATATCATTTCAGTAGGCCTTTAATTGTATGTGTTGTACCGTGTTGTGAAAAGACTCTAAATTGCTCAGTCATTGAAAATCAGACTATAATTCGAAGTTTGCAGGATTTAGGTATCTTCTGCTGGCCAAAAATAGGTTCTGAAATTTTCCTGCAGGGGCATCATACTTGCCCATGATGTTCTGTCATCAGAATCTGAATTAGAAGTACTTTATTAATCCACGAGGGCAAATTAAGATTTTTATCACAATCCCATTCAAGAGCAGACAAACATTACAGGGAGACAGAACAGGATCACTGATGGGTCTGCCTACTTCCGGCGCCCCTCACAAAAAAGGTGAGAAACAGGTAAACCAAGGGCGTAGAATTGGGTAGGGACGCTAGGGACACGTCCCAACCAATATCCAGCCGCTACTGTGTAGTCACTATCAATGCAACCGCTGCCCGTAATTTTTAGTCAATGATTATGGTTAAATGTCGGTCCCTGCTAGAAGTCCCGCCTCAAACCTAAATATCGCTCCCTGATTGGTTGCCGCTTTCATGCTAACTTACGTGTGATTGGCTGTCCCCGCTGTCACTCCTCACTGTGGAAAAAACAGTCCCACCTATCCAGACGTTAGCTCCAAATTAACACTGCATCTCGTCTTTTCCTCCGCTTTTTTTCCAGGTGAAAGTCAGTGCTCAGTCCCCTCTACCATTGTTAACCCTCCCCGTAGGTGAAAGTTAACCTTAAACATGTGAATTCAACTACTTTAGTCCGTTTTTTAACATCGTAAAAACATCAGCTGTCTCTTTCTACGGACTGCAACAGTCCGTTGTCATGGATACATGACAACAACTTCCATTCATACCAGTCATACGTGCCTGAGGCGGAGTGATAGCCTACGGTGTGATAAGGCTTTAGAATAGTAGCCGTGCTCAATTTTCAAACCACTGTTAACAGCCAATCAGATCGCCGGATTTCACCTTTCCGTTTTATTTTTTGAATTTTTTTTAGTTTCATGTAACATATTTAAAGTACAAAAGCAGCAACAGAAAGAAGTAGATGAAGGGGAAAATTGTGAGTGATTTAAACACAAGTTAGGGAAAAGATTATTACAGTTCATTTATGTTTATTTACAATGTTGTATTGCATGAAAGTATTTCTGATGTTGTTGATGGACAGTAGGCTATGTTCATTGACAGTATGATGCACAGTTGCACTACAGCCCTACACTAAAGAGTAAAGATGAGAACTCTTCCAAGTTGTCTCCTTTGCTTTCATTTTAGTTGCTTTACCCTATAACATCTGCATGACGTGAAATTATGATTGCTAATGTAAAAAAAAATATAAAAAAGTAAACTTTCAGAGTGCTGCCTTGGAGCACTTTTGTGTCCCCACCAATCTCAAAATCAAACCTGCTCCCTTGAGGTAAACGCTGGGGAAGGGGTTGAATAAAATGAAAAAAAAAATCAGTCTAAGCCTGGGCCCCTGGACATTCAACCAAGACACTGTGAAGCTTGTCCGTCCCGGCGCTCAGCGCCAGCTCCACAGCCCTGTCTCTTCATCCGTATCTCCTCCAGTCTCTCCAAATGGACTCTGGGAGACCCAGTAGTTGGTTTCCATGGCCAAAAGGCATCCTGCTAGGCATTATTTAGAAGTTCACAAAAAAGCCCCGCCTAAGTTATGAAAGTACCGCCCCTTGTCACACAGTCCCAAAGGGTCCCCAACCAAAAGGCAAAAAAAAAAAACCTCATGAAAACAAGAGGGAAACAGCAGGAACAGAAAAGGATGAAACAAGAGCACAGAACTCCTGCCACCAGCAGCCACTACAGCGGCGCCACCGTAAGGAAATACTTGTATGTTTTAGTAATGAATGCATAAAAAATTAACATCTTACCTCGGATTAAAAGGGAACAAGAATATGAACATGAACAAGGTGTATTGCCACAATTTCAACCACTTTTACACTTCTGTCATTGTAATGAATGACACATGGGGGCGCCACTAACTCCCATCGCATCATTTATTTTTTAAATGTTGATATTTTTTTAAATGAATCACTTACTTTAACCAAACCAAAAAAAATACATTTTCAGAATTCTGAAATAAATAAATTATTATGAAATAGTAAAACATCGATTTCTTTTCCACTTAAGGCTGCTGAACACATCTTTCATGTTTGTGTACAGATCTGTGCGGTTTCACAAAGAATACCATATTTTTAATAACGTTAGTTTTGTAGGTAATGGTTTATAATGACATTGTTATTGAAATACAGATGACACAAAAGAACCATGGTAAGAAAGTGTGGCAAAACAAGTTGGCGGAAGCAACGTCGGGAACGCGCATGCGTGGAAAGAACGGGTGACAAAGCAAAATGGCGTCTGACGGAGAAAGCCTAAACGCGGGCATTATATTTCTGTATTCTTACATATATGTTGTTTAATAGAGTACACACGGTTAATAATTGTTTGTAGCCGGATACATTAGTCTGAGTGCACTTTGACACTTCTCCTGTTTGATAGCTTCACTTAATCAATCAATCAATCAATGTTTACTTATATAGCCCTAAATCACTAGTGTCTCAAAGGGCTGCACAAACCACTGCGACATCCTCGGTAGGCCCACATAAGGGCAAGGAAAACTCACACCCAGTGGGACATCGGTGACAATAATGACACAGTGGGACGTCGGTGACAATGATGACTATGAGAACCTTGGAGAAGAGGAAAGCAATGGATGTTGAGCGGGTCTAACATGATACTGTGATAGTTCAATCCATAATGGATCCAACACAGTCGCGAGAGTCCAGTCCAAAGGGGATCCAACACAGCAGCGAGAGTCCCATTCACAGCGGAGCCAGCAGGAAAACATCCCAAGCGGAGGCGGATCAGCAGCGCAGAGATGTCCCCAGCCGATACACAGGCGAGCAGTACACGGCCACCGGATCGGACCGGACCCCCTCCACAAGGGAGAGTGGGACATAGGAGAAAAAGAAAAGAAACGGCAGATCATCTGGTCTAAAAAGGGAGTCTATTTAAAGGCTAGAGTATACAAATTAGTTGTAAGGTGAGACTTAAATGTTTCTACTGAGGTGGCATCTCGAACTTTTACCGGGAGGGCATTCCAGAGTACTGGAGCCTGAAATGAAAACGCTCTATAGCCCGCAGACTTTTTTTGGGCTTTGGGAATCACTAATAAGCCGGAGTCCTTTGAACGCAGATTTCTTGCCGGGACATATGGTACAATACAATCGGCAAGATAGGATGGAGCTAGACCGTGTAGTATTTTATACGTAAGTAGTAAAACCTTTAAGTCACATCTTAAGTGCACAGGAAGCCAGTGCAGGTGAGCCAGTACAGGCGTAATGTGATCAAACTTTCTTGTTCTTGTCAAAAGTCTAGCAGCCACATTTTGTACCAACTTTAATCTTTTAATGCTAGACATGGGGAGACCCGAAAATAATACGTTACAGTAATCGAGGCGAGACGTAACAAACGCATGGATAATGATCTCAGCGTCTTTAGTGGACAGAATGGAGCGACTTTTAGCGATATTACGGAGATGAAAGAAGGCCGTTTTAGTAATGCTTTTAATGTGTGCCTCAAAGGAGAGAGTTGGGTCAATGATGATACCCAGATTCTTTACCGAGTCGCCTTGTTTAATTGTTTGGTTGTCAAATGTTAGAGTTGTATTATTAAATAGAGGTCGGTGTCTAAGAGGACCGATAATTAGCATTTCCGTTTTTTTGGCGTTGAGTTGCAAAAAGTTAGCGGACATCCATTGTTTAATTTCATTAAGAGACGCCTCCAACTGACTACAATCCGGCGTTGGTCAGCTTTAGGGGCATGTAGAGTTGGGTGTCATCAGCATAACAGTGAAAACTAACACCGTATTTGCGTATGATGTCACCTAGCGGCAGCATGTAAATGCTGAAGAGTGCAGGGCCAAGGACTGAACCCTGGAGAACTCCACACGTTACCTTAACGTAGTCCGAGGTCACATTGTTATGGGAGATGCACTGCATCCTATCAGTAAGATAAGAGTTAAACCAAGACAGGGCTAAATCTGACATACCAATTTGTGTTTTGATACGTTCTAATAAAATATTATGATCGACGGTATTGAAGGCAGCGCTAAGATCGAGGAGCAGCAACACAGAAGACGCATCAGAATCCATCGTTAGCAATAGATCATTAGTCATTTTTGCGAGGGCTGTCTCCGTGGAGTGATTTGCCCTGAAACCGGATTGAAAGGTTTCACATAGATTGTTGGACGCTAAGTGTTCATTTAACTGCTCCGCAATAATTTTTTCGAGGATTTTTGAAATAAAAGGAAAGTGAGACACCGGTCCGTAGTTTACCATGAGGTCAGGATCGAGGTTAGGTCTTTTAAGAAGAGGATGAATAACCGCTTTTTTGAATGCTAGGGGAACAGTGCCCGAGGAAAGTGATAAGTTTATAATATTTAGCACTGAAGGACCTAATAATACAAAGAGCTCCTTGATCAGTTTCCCAGGAAGAGGGTCAAGTAAACATGTTGTTTGTTTCATTCCATTTACACGTTGTAACAATTCCTCTAATGTTATTTCCTCAAAACGAGAGAAACTAATTTGGAGGGCAGTATCCGCCGTATATACAATCGTATCAGTGTTAATAGAACCCAGTTGTAGCTGGGACGCATTGTCTTTAATCTCCTTTCTAATGACTTCAATTTTCTTACTAAAGAATTGCATAAAGTCATCAGCTGAGTGGGTGGAGCTACTGGAAGGGGTCCCTTGTTGGGTTAGCGATGCTACCGTACTAAACAAAAATTTAGGATCGTTTTTATTACGGTGGATGAGATTTGAGTAATATTTAGCTTTAGCTAAGGTAAGCATGTGTTTATAAGTTATTAAACTATCACTCCATGCTTGATGGTGCACCTCAAGTTTAGTCGTGCGCCATTTGCGTTCCAATTTTCTACATAATAATTTCTGAGCTCTAGTTTCTTCTGTAAACCACGGGGTATGCTTTTTTGGAGCCTTTTTTAACTTTAGCGGTGCTATGTTATCAATGGTTTCGCGCAGGGCGTCGTTAAAGTTGTTAGTGAGGTTATCAATAGAGCCCACATACTTTGGGAATGGTGCCATTACCGAGGGCAGTAGGTCAGCAAGAGTTGTCGTTGTGGCCGTATTAATGTTGCGGCTGCTATAGCAGTTATTATTACTATTAGTTTGACGAACATGCGTCCGAACCTCAAATTTTATAAGGTAATGATCGGACAATACTTTAGTATACGGGAGTATCGTAACTTTGGAAACGGTGATAGCTCTGACAAGCACTAGGTCTATCGTATTACCGTTTTGATGCGTGGGTTCATTTATTATTTGTGTGAGACCACAGCTATCAATTATAGTCTGCAGCGCTACGCACTGTGTGTCCGATGTGGTATTCATTTGGCTATTAAAGTCCCCCATTCTGATTATATTATCGGCGTGTGTCACTAGATCGGCAACAAACTCTGAAAATTCATTTATAAAGTCCAAATAGGGCCCTGGGGGGCGGTAGATAACAGCCAGGTGTAGAGGCAGCGGTGTGACAGACCTCATAGTAAGCACCTCAAACGATTTATATTTATTATTTATGTTAGGACTAAGGTTAGAGTTTTCGTTGTATATTAATGCGACCCCCCCACCCCTTTTAAGAGGACGGGCAATATGCGCATGTGTAAAGTTAGGAGGACATGCCTCATTTAGCGCAAAAAAGTCGTTTGGTTTAAGCCAGGTTTCGCTGAGACCGATGACGTTAAGATTGTTGTCTCTGATGATATCATTAACTAACAACGTTTTGGGAGATAATGATCTTATGTTGAAAAAAAACTATATTATAGGTAGTGGGCTGTTTTAGGGAATTTTTGATCAAATTATCCGTAGTAGCAATATTAATAATGTTGTGTTTATTATGCCCAGTGCATTTAGTATAATTACGACCTATCTAGGAATTGATACGACGGGAATTTTCCGATTGTTTGTTTGTTGCTTTGATAAACTGCACGCATCATAGTTAGCCAAGTCAGTAGAACGCATGTCCAACTCTGAAACAATCAAAGCAGAAAAAACTTGTTCTAATTTAACTGACTCCTTACCCAGACCAGTAGTCTCGCATCTTCCATTTAAATCCGTCTTCAGGATGGAGGGAAGTGGTGTTCTGTGGGGATTAGCCTTCTGCTTTGTTTTTAGCCCCGCTCGGCATCCGCGTTTCCGATCACACCGCTGGCGTCTGCTCCGTAGACGGCCCCCGCTGCTACTATACTCCCCTGCTTCACAGGCCGCTGGATGTAGCCATCGAAGTATTCCCGTGCTAGTTAGCAGGTCTAGCAAGCACGCGTCTATCAGTCCAAAACGGCCCGATATGTCCACATCCAGAAGTGTCTGGCGGTCGTACGTGATCACGGAGTGACCACGATGTGAGCCAGCCATAAAGTTTGTAGAATTGTCCGGTATTTCTGCCAAATGTTCCATATTTAGCAAGAGCTCCTCGATGTAGCAGCCCTTCTGGGCGCTGCCATCTTGGAAAGAATTATGAGAAACATCATCAAGTTGTGTTACACAGAACAGGTTTGTTTACTTATTACTCTCACATCTTTACTAACTTTATATTTCATTATTAACTATATTCTTAAATATATTGTGTATAAGAAGTTTGGTTGTCTTTGTGAGGATGATTTAAATACAGTCGTGGTCAAAAGTTTACATACACTTGTAAAGAACAAAATGTCATGGGTGTCTTGATTTTCTAATAATTTCTACAACTCTTATATTTTTTGTGATAGAGTGACTGGAGCACATACTTGTTGGTCACAAAAAAACATTCATGAAGTTTGCTGCTTTTATGAATTTACTACGGGTCTACTGAAAATGTGACCAAATCTGCTTTTGATTTAATGATTGATTGAAACTTGTATTAGTAGATTGCACAGTTCTGTACATATTCCGTACAATTGACCACTAAATGGTAACACCCGAATAAGTTTTTCAACTTGTTTAAGTCGGGGTCCACGTTAATCAATTCATGGCACAAATATATTCTATCAGCATAATGCAGTCATCACACAAGTTAATCATCATAGTATATACATTGAATTATTTACATTATTTACAATCCGGGGGGTGGGATGAGGAGCTTTGGTTGATATCAGTACTTCAGTCATCAACAATTGCATCAACAGAGAAATGGACATTGAAACAGTGTAGGTCTTACTTAGTAGGATATGTACAGCCAGCAGAGAACATAGTGAGTTCAGATAGCATAAGAACAAGTATATACATTAGAAGTACATTTGATTGTTTACATTAGGTTATTTACAATCCGGGGAGATGGGATGTGAATGGAGGAGGGTATTAGTAGAGGGTTGAAGTTGCCAGGAGGTGTTGTTTTAGAGCGGTTTTGAAGGAGGATAGAGATGCACTTACTTTTACACCTGTTGGGAGTGCATTCCACGTTGCTGTGGCATAGAAAGAGAAATGCTGGGTCAAAAGTATAAATACAGCAATGTTATATATAGTATATATACAGTAATTGTAGTATATATACAGCAATGACGGTGGGTAGGGATGATGTTTGATAAGAAATTATTGAGTTCGGGCCTATTATCGAATCCTCTTATCGAACCGAATCCTTATCGATTCTCTCATCGAGTCCAGATAGGTTGTTGTACATGGAAAAAAACAACAATAATTGGTTTAACAAAAGCTCACTTTTATTATATAAGAAAAAATAAAATCTAATAAATATTGACTGTTACCCCCCTAAAAAAATAAAATAAAATAAATAAATATTGACTGTTGTTACCCAAAGTATATTAAGTGGGATTTTTCAGAAAAACAAATATATTCAGTAACACAAAAACAACCTGTCTCTGTGATCACTATAGGCGTATTAATAATAATATAGTGTTAAATAAAATCAGTCCCTTGGGCACAAAACTGAAAATAGTACAGCTCTCCAAAAAGTGCAATTCTGATTCTATTTGACCTAACTGTTTGTTACGATGCTTTGACATATTTGCACTTTATTTCTTTATTGAAAGAAAATTCTCTGAAGAGAAAAGTTGTTTGCAAATGTGGTTACAATGCTAAAATTTGAAAAGTTAAAGCTAAAAAAAGAAATACACTTTATTAAGTTAACATTATTTCTTTATGAGATAGGGAATATAACGACTACACTAACCAGCATGCAACGGGAGTGACGAGCATGCGCGGTAGCCCCGAAAAGTGTTGCATGTCGTCACCCGGCTGTAAACGACAAGAACTCAGCCAACACGCCTCGCCTGCACTATTTATAATTAGACTGACAACACATACACAGTGTGATTGTGCTTTGTTTACAAGGAAAGAAAAACAAAAGTTAAAAAAGGGGGATATGTTGTATATATATATATGTATTTGCTGCGCTTGCTTTAAGAACGTTGCGACAGCTGCCGTAAAGGAGGTGCGTTGCTAGCCTGGTTGCTATGTTCCCAGTTGGTCGTAAAAGTGTTGGTCATGTGTTTGTACCCTGCTCAAATCTCTCAAAAAAAGTTATTCATTGGATTATGTCTTTTGTTTTGAACTTTATTACACCTTGGAGTGCTTTTTCCCGTCCGTTGTTTTCCTGCTTTCGCTATCTGTGCCTAATGACTGAGCTACGTGAGGTCGTTTCCTGTGATGTCTCACAGAGCATTTCTGGTCGGGACGGATTCGAATAAAGAACCAACTCTTTTTCTTTACTATAGTGGTCTCGATAACGGGTACCAGTTATCAAAAAGGGGTTCGAGTCCGAGGACTCGGTTCTTTTCTTATCGAACAACCGGGAAAACCGGTTTCGAGTATCATCCCTAACGGTGGGCATGGTGTTCCTGGGATTAAAGGCCTCACCCTTTTTTCCTCCAACTATATTGCTGGGTGTTGTGGCCAAACAGCTCAATTTTTGTTTCATCTGACAATACATGGACGAAGATAAAACTTTCTGGAGTAAAGTTCTGTGGTCAGATGAAACAAAAAATGAGCTGTTTGGCCACAATACCCAGCAATATGTTTGGTGGAGAAAAGGTGAGGCCTTTAATCCCAGGAACACCATCCCTACCGTTAAGCACGGTGGTGGTAGTATTATGCTCTGGGTCTGTTTTGCTGCCAATGGAACTTGTTCTTTAAATGGGACTATGAAAAGGAGGATTACCTCCAAATTTTTCTGGACAACTTAAAATCATCAGCCCAGAGGTTAGTTCTTGGGCGCAGTTGGGTGTTCCAACAGGACAATGACCCCAAGCACATGTTAAAAGTGGTAAAAGAATGGCTAAATCAGGCTAGAATTAAGGTTTTAAAATGGCCTTTCCTAAGTCCTGACTTAAACATGTGGACATTGCTTTTGATTGATTGATTGATACTTTTATTAGTAGATTGCACAGTTCAGTACATATTCCGTACAATTGACCACTAAATGGTAACACCCGAATAAGTTTTTCAACTTGTTTAAGTCAGGGTCCACGTTCATCAATTCATGGTAACTGAAGAAACAAGTCCAGAAAACCAAAACAGTTAGCTGACCTGCACCAATTTTGTCAAGAGGAGTGGTCAAAAAATTCAAACAGAAGCTTGTGGATGGCTACCAAAAGCGCCTTATTGCAGTGAAACTTGCCAGGGGACATGTAACCAAATATTAAAATTGCTGTATGTATACTTTTTACCCAGCACATTTGCTCACATTATCAGTAGACCCATAATAAATTCATAAAAGAACCAAACTTCATGAATGTTTTTTTGTGACCAACAAGTATGTGCTCCAATCACTCTATCACAAAAAAATAAGAGTTGTAGAAAGAATTGGAAGCTCAAGACAGCCATGACATGATGTTCTTTACAAGTGTATGTAAAGAACATATATACATCTGGTATTTGCAACTGCGTGGTTGTTGTTGTTCTGTCTAATTTGACTACACGTAAAAATAAGTTACCGAGCCCAGGACATTTGTAGAATAAACTTAAATCTATGCTTGTGCATATTTAGTAAAACAAAAATATATTAAATACATATAAGCAGCAATAAAAATATACTTTAAAATGCTTCTACACATTCTATTAAAGGCAAAGATAACATCCATCTATCCATCCATTTTCTACCGCTTGTCCCTTTCAGGGTCGCGTGGGGTGCTGGAGCCTATCTCTGCTGCATTCGGACAGAAAGCGGCGTACACCCTGGACAAGCCGCCATCTCATCGCAGGGCCAACACAGATACACAGACAGCATTTACACTCACATTCACACACTAGAGCTCATTTAGTGTTGCCAATCAACCTATCCCCAGGTATATATGTCTTTGGAGGTGGGAGGGAGCCTGAGTACCCGGAGGGAACCCACGCAGTCACGGGGAGAACATGCAAACTCCACACAGAAAGATCCCGAGCCCAGGACAGAACCCAGGACCTTCGTATTGTGAGGCACAGATACCAGTGTTTCCATATATAGGATTGGTATCTAGCAGAACTACACCTAGGATTGGTTATCTGTATAATAAAACCATTCTATGGCCCCTGCAGTCTACATATAAACCTAAATATCAGTTTTCTCAGGGTGGCGTGGAAGGTGTTTATCCCTAAATCACAAAAAACCTTGCTGGCACTACTACCCCTGGGCTTTCTGAGCAGGATTCTGAGACAGTCATTATATGCAACCTGGAGTTTGTGCAAGTTCTCTTTCTTGAACCTCACCCAGAGGGGTGCTGTGTACATAGGGGTGCAGTAAGCTCTAAACAAGTACACCTTTGCTTCATCAGAGCAGTAGTGACATTCGCTCACCAGCATATTGGCTTGGACATACAGACATACATATTGAAAATAAACCTAATAACTTAATTCTTGCCATCATCAATCCATTGCTAGCTTGGTCTGTGGATTTCAAACTGGACTAAGAGATCTAACTTTGTGCATTTGTCTCAGCACCTCAGCATGTTTATTTGACAGTAAACTTATACGAACAAAGTGAGCCTCTTGTCACTCATTCACAATCTTTGTTTCGGCTTCTTGCAATTCTCCTCCACACATTTTCCTGTATGCAGTAGTGTTAGCGACACTCACTTTAATGTTGGAGATGGAACTAGTCATTTTAATACAAAGCTGTAATACAGGCCCCCATATAGCTGCCCGGGATATGCCTGTTATATGTTTCTTTAATTTTGGGTCTTTTAGAATCGGCATGTTTTCGTCCATTTGTGTCAAGGAGGTGAAATTAGGTCTGAAAACCTTTTGACAAGTTGACTTCATGTCCATCAGGACTTAAACAGAATATTTTACTTTTAAAGTAAACTGGATCATTCATTTTGTGTTTATGCATGATTTCCTGTCTCACACGAGCAGATTTGAGCTCAATTGAACCGCCTTGTTGTGTCGACCACTAAATATAGAAGCCAGGCGGTGGATACTGACACATTGACTTGAAAACAGAAAAACAGAACGAGTCTGTCGCCGTAGCCCCCGTTCCACATACAGTGGAAATCCTAGTTACACTTACACACGTTGCTTGATCAATGATGAAACATTACTCTGGGTTCAAGGCACGAAGCAAAATGAAATACACTTTCAAACCACAGCACTCGCAGTGAACAAACTCAACCACAAGATGGCGTCAAAGCAGTTACAACAATACAGAATACAGATTTACACTGTAAACAACCTAATTTTTCTCCAAGTTTATACATCAGTAACTGACATTAAAATCACAGGGGGCGCTGGAGCCCATCCCAGCTGCACTCAGGCAACAGGGAATTAATGGCAATATACATTTTAGGCCATTTTACCCACTCCTTGTAAAAAGTGGTCTTCTTTTCCTGTGAATAATATTGTACAGAGCAGTGTGTTTGTTTTCAGGCCAATTCATATACTAAGTTGTTATTTTAAGTACATGTAAATGTACTGATTGCCTCATGTGACCAAGTAAATCTGGACATTTCTCAAGCATGTTTGTCATTTTGTGTCCTGCAGATGTCTGAAAAACAGGAGTGTAGCATCAGGATGGTGAAGGAGGATCCTTCAAAGAGGATGACCAAATTCCATGGACCCTCTGGCATCTACTTTTCTTCTTCGACACAAGCCCTTCCCTGTAAAAAGGAAGAGGAAGACTCATTGACCCCCCACATTAAAGAGGAAGAGGAGGAACACAGTGTCAGGAGGGAGGGAGAGCATTTTGAAGGACTGATGGAGTTCCCAGTGACTGGTGTCCCTGTGAATAGTGAAGGTGATGAGGTCAAAGGTGAAGGTGAGGAGAGGGGAGGGGGGGAGCCTCCAAGCAGCAGCTCAACGCAACACATGACAACAGAAGCTGATGGAGACCACTGTGGAGGATCACAAGCAGACGAGCTCTTAGCTCCACTATCAGATAGTGAGGACACAACGTCACACTCTCCTGACACTGATGATGAAGACTCTAAAGATGATAAGACATGTCACACTGACAACACTCACTTGAAATGTTCTCACTGTGACAAAACATTTAAAACCCATAGTCAGCTGAAAAGACACATGAAAACACACACTGGAAATAAACTATTTTCTTGTTCAATCTGTGGCTTATCTTTTACAAGGAAGGAAAATATGAAAGAGCACACAAGAAAACATAAAAAAGAAAAAACTTATGCGTGTCATGTGTGTGATTCGAGGTATGTACGTAGTCAAGGTTTGAAAGAACACCTGAAAAGACACACTGGGGAAAACCTTCTTAAGTGTTCTGTGTGTAATACAAGTTTTGTCCAAGGTGAACATTTGAAAAGACACATGAGAACACACACAGGAGAAAAACCTTTTACCTGTTTACTCTGCAGTAAAGGTTTTGCACAAAGTCAAAATTTGAAAGTACACATGAGAACACACACAGGTGAAAAACCTTTTTCCTGTTCAACCTCTCGTTCATCTTTTAAAAGGAATGAATATTTGAAAGTGCACATGAGAACACACACTGGTGAAAAACCTTTTTTCTATTCAGTCTGTGGTAAAGGTTTTTTAAAAAAAAAAATGTCTTAAACGAACACATGCCAATACACACTGGAAAAAAAACTTTTACCTGTTCAATCTGTGGTAAAAGTTTTACACACAGTCAGAGTTTAAAAAAAAACACACAATTTTACACACTGGTGAAAAACTTTTTATCTGTTCAATCTGCAGTAAAGGTTTTGCACAAAGTCACAATTTGAAAGTATACATGAGAACACACTGATGAAAAAACGTTTTCCCGTTTAGTCTGTGATAAAGGTTTTGCAGAAAGTCAAAATTTTAAATAACACACAAGAACACACACTGGTGAAAAATCTCTTTCCTGTTCAATCTGCAACAGAAGCTTTGGTCAACGATCAGCCCTTAGAACACACATGAGAACACATCCAGGAGAGAAAGTGTTGAGTTGCAGTGTGTGTGGTGAAAGATTCTCTTTTAAGTACCAGTGTAAGAAACACAAGTGTGCTGGTGAGAATAGAATAGAATAGAAAGTACTTTATTGAGAACAGCAGCAGCACATGAAACTGCAGGATTTGAAATAAACAGTCAACATTTTAACATCAACACATAACATTTTTTTGACATTGTTGTTTGGTAACAATCTTTTAATAAGCTTCTACATTTATGGATTTGTTATTTTATATTAGTGTGTTTTGTTTTCTAACCCGGGTACATGCAAAGCCATTTATCAACAACACCCAGAAATGCCGCTGGCTTTGCAGGGCCCAAGCTCTTCTAAGATGGACTGATGCAAAGTGGAAAAGTTTTTTGTGGTCAGACGAGTCCATATTTCAAATTGTTTTTGGAAACTGGACGATGTGTCTTCCGGACCAAAGAAAAAAAAAATATCCGGATTATTATAAATAAGCGCAAGGTTCCAAAATTAGCATCTGTGATGGTTTGGGGTTTTATTTGTGCCCTAGGCATGGGTAACTTACGCATCTGTGAAGGCACCATTAATGCTGAAAGGTACATACAGGTTTTAAAGCAACGTCATTCTCATGGACGCCCTTGCTTATGTTAGCAAGGCAATGCCAAGCCACATTCTGCACGTGTTACAACAGCGTAACTTAGTAGTAAAAGAGTGTGGGTACCAGACTGGCCTGCCTGTAGTCCAGACTTGTCTCCCAATGAAAATGTGTGGTGCATTATGAAACCTAAAATACCACAATGCTCTATATTGTATTATTTGATTATCTAAATATTGCATAATAACAAGGTACTTGTTTAATTTAAAACACAATTTTGTACAGGTTGGGGGGTCCGATTTCCGTCTCTGTTTGGGGGTTGTCGGCCTAGAAAACGTTGAAGACCACTATAGAGCTTGACGTTGTGGCTTGGTTGGTAGAGCGGCCGTGCCAGTAACCTGAGCTTTTCTGGTTAAATAGGCTTCTGATAATCATAGTCATGTCTGTTGTGTCCTTGAGCAATACACTTTACACTTGCTCTTGATGGATGGTGGTTTGGGCCTTGCATGGCAGCTCCTGCCATCAGTTGGTGAATGGTTGGATGTAGAAATAGTGTCAAAGGGCTTTCAGTACCTTGAAATTAGAAAAGCGCTATACAAATATAACCCATTTAAAGTGGAGACCCGACATGGTTAAAAAACTTAAACTGTACATCAAGCAAGAATGGGAAAGAATTCCACCTGAAAAGCTTAAAAAATATGTCTCCTCAGTTCCCAAACCTTTACTGTGTGTCGTTACAAGGAAAGGCCATGTAACACAGTGGTAAAAATGCCCCTGTGACAACTTGTTTGCAATGTGTTGCTAAAAAAAATGTACAAGTTTCTCAAGTATCTTGTCTTTGCAGTCTATTCAATTGAATATAAATTGAAAAGGATTTGTAAATCATTGTGTTCTGTTTTTATTTACCATTTACACAATGTGCCAACTTTATTAGTTTTGGGTTTTGTAGATTCATAATACAATTTTAGACTTATTGATAATAGTTTGTTTTTTTATAGGTTTTTGAATTTATTGAAGTGTTGCATATTTGTATTTCCATCCATCCATCCATTTTCTACCGCTTATTCCCTTTTGGGATCGCGGGGGGCGCTTGCGCCTATCTCAGCTACAATCGGGCGGAAGGCGGGGTACACCCTGGACAAGTCGCCATCTCATCGCAGGGCCAACACAGATAGACAGACAACATTCACACTCACATTCACACACTAGGGCCAATATATTTGTATTTGTAATTGTTAATAATCCCGTAGATTAGCACCTTTACATAATTTACATATTTACTGGTTCACATCTGAAACATCTTCTGGACCACTTCAGTAAGCATATTATTATTTACTTTATACATCATTTGAAAAGTTGTCTATTATCCAATTTTAAAATGTGTGATTTTATGAATCATCTGTTGGGTCTCTTTTGTTTTAACACATTTACATTTGTGGATTAAAAAAAAATCCCCATTGTTGTGTTTTAAACATTTTTTTACTTTTTTAACATCCCCAAAACAATATCAATGTCAATCAAAGTTTGGAGTGTCAGGCATAGGCCAATATTGTACAACATCTCACAGAGTTTACTTTGCATACATTCATAAAATAAACTGTTTATTTTGTTTCCCTATCACAGAACAAACAAGTGTTGTCTTTGTTTCACTCTAGTCCGTTATGTTCCCAACCATAAAGAGTGGACGGCTAGAGCAGTATAGTTGCTCACTTCTACTTTATTTGTCAACTTCAGTGCAGTTACAATCCAAGGTGGCTCACTCACACCAGTCCGCTTACTTCCTTTACAGTGTGTCTCACTCTAAACGTTCCCCCCTGCAAAATGTATTAATATGCTGGAGTGTCAACGTAACAATCATATTGTGACATCCTTTCTCTTTTTTTTTTCTTTTCAAAAGAGATTACTTTACTCTAACCCTATACTGCCTAATTATGTAGAAAAAACATAGTATTGCAAAATACACTAAAACTTAGATAGTACACATACTAAAAAACAGTTACAGTAGAAAATGAAAGTATCATCTTACTTATAAACCAACACAGGATGAAAACAAAAAAAAAGTATCACCTGTCATTCTTTACTTTTACAGTATGGTTTTCTTTTCGTCTTAACCTATAAATTTCTCATCAAATAGCAAGATATTTGCATTTTCCCTTTTTGTTTTCTAACACAACCAAAATAACATGTAACCCAGCAACTTGTCACAACTGTTTTCAAGCTTCAAAAGTCACTGTGTATAGTCTTTCAGAAAATGTCTACAAAAAACTCTACGACCTGCTCTGGTCACAGCAACCGACTGGTCATCTCTACGTTGCTGAATATCCATCGTAGTCGTGTCACTGAACGTTCCTGATTGCAGAAGCGGGGCAGGTGCTTCATGGCTGCGCCCGAGGTGTCGACGGTTCCTCCGCAGAACAGCACTTGACTCCAACTTCACCTCGTAAGACCTGTGTTGCATCTCCTTCAGCACCTTTGCGACTGTCCAGACTTTACACGGCTCAAAGGTCTGAACTCTCACACCGTCTCCACTCTTGAGACAATCCAAGTCCTTGACTGAGCGGTTGTAATATCTTTCCTGCCTCAGTCTGTTACCTTACAGTCCCTGCTCACAGTCCATGACCCTCGGTGTCAAGAGGGTATCTTTTGTTGGCAGTAGGGTCCAAGTCCTCCTACTTAACAGTCTCTGTGCAGGGCTTGTCTCCAGGCCTTGACTGGGTGTGTTTCGATGATCCAGCATAGCCAAGTACAGATCTTGCCCGGCAGCCTCAGCTTTTAGCATAAGTCACTTTGGCTGTCTTTACCGCCGACTCGGCCATTCCGTTGCTGTGTGGGTATCCCGGTGATGAAGTTTTGTGCACAAACTTCCAACTTAGGCTGAATCTCTGGAACAAATGTTGTGGCCTATTGTCTGACACAACCACATCCGGTATGCCATGTCTTGCAAAGTGAGCCTTCAGTTTATAAATTACAGTGCTGCTTTTTGTAATCTACCTCCCAGAAATTGGAGTAATAATCTACTGCAGGGGTCACCAACCTTTTTGAAACCAAGAGCTACTTCTTGGGTACTGATTAATGCGAAGGGCTACCAGTTTGATACACACTTATTAGGTAGTAGAAAAGTTTCACCTTCATGACCTCCTCTGCTTCCAGCATCGTCAGTTCCATGTAAAGAGTAAACTCCTCTTTCCAACATTTCCACGACTTCGCCAAAATAGCAGAGTCCAAACAAAGTGTTGGCGGAGGTCTCAGGTGCTCCATTTCCGTTTCCCTCACGTCACTCGATGCCATGGTTTCTGTCAGCTCCGGTCCCTCTAGCTCAAGGGTCACCAACCTTTTTGAAACCAAGAGCTACTTCTTGGGTACTGATTAATGCGAAGGGCTACCAGTCTGATACACACTTAAATAAATTGCCAGAAATAGCCAGTTTGCTCAATGTACCTTTAATAAATAAATCTATATATATATATCTAAAAAATGGGTATTTCTGTCTGTCATTCCGTCGTACATTTTTTCTCCTTTTACGAAAGTTTTTTTCTAGAGAATACATGATGAAAAAAAACACTTAATTGAATGGTTTAAAATAGGAGAATACACGAAAAAAATGAAAATAAAATTTTGAAACATAGTTTATCTGCAATTTCAACTCTTTAAAATTCAAAATTCTACCGAAAAAAATTAATAGAAAAACTAGCTAATTCGAAACTTTTTGAAAAAAATTAAAAAAGCATTTATCAAACATCATTTGTAATTTTTCCTGATTAAGATTAATTTTAGAATTTTGATGACATGTTTTGAATAGGTTAAAATCCAATCTGCAATTTGTTATAATATATGACAAATTGGACCAAGCTATATTTCTAACAAAGACAAATCATTATTTCTTCTAGATTTTCCAGAACAAAAATTTTCAAAGAAATTCAAAAGACTTTGAAATAAGATTTAAATTTGATTCTACGGATTTTCTAGATTTCCCAGAATATTTTTTTTCAATTTTAATCATAATAAGTTTGAAGAAATACTTCATAAATATTCGTCGAAAAAACAGAAGCTAAAATGAAGAAAAAGAAAAAGAAAAATTAAAATGTATTCATCATTTTTTACAATAATAATAAAAAATAAAAATACTTTGATACATTGATTTAAATTGTCAGGAAAGAAGAGGAAGGAATTTGAAAGGTAAATGTGTTTAAAAATCCTAAAATAATTTTTAAGGTTGTATTTTTTCTCTAAAATTGTCTTTCCCAAAGTTATAAGAAGCAAAGTTAAAAAAAATAAATGAATTTATTTAAACAAGTGAAGACCAAGTCTTTAAAATATTTTTTGTATTTTCAAATTCTATTTGAGTTTTGTCCCTCTTAGAATTAAAAATGTCGAGCAAAGCGAGACCAGCTTCCATCCATCCATTTTTCTATTGCTTATTCCCTTTGAGGTCCCTGGTGCCTATATCAGCTACAATCGGGCGGAAGGTGTTGTACACTCTGGACAAGTCGCCACCTCATCGCAGGGCCAACACAGATAGACAGACAACATTCACACTCACATTCACACACTAGGGCCAATTTAGTGTTGATCTGATGTTGCCAATCAATAAAATTTAAAAAATAGAGGCAGCTCACTGGTAAGTGCTTCTATTTTTAGAAAAGGCCAGCGGGCTACTCATCTGGTCCTTATGGGCTACCTGGTGCCCGCGGGCACCGTGTTGGTGACCCCTGATATAGTATATATACACACACAGTCCCACTGGGTCATCATTGTCACCGATGTCCCACTGGGTGTGAGTTTTCCTTGCCCTTATGTGGCCCTACCGAGCATGTGGTAGTGGTTTGTGCAGACCCTTTGAGACACTAGTGATTTAGGGCTATATAAGTAAACATTGATTGATTGATTGATATGTATGTATACATAGGAAGGTCCTGAGTAGTCCTGGGTTCAACCACGGGCTCAGAATCTTTCTGTGTGGAGTTTGCATGTTCTCCCAGTGACTGCGTGGGTTCCCTCCGGGTACTCCGGCTTCCTCCCACCTCCAAAGACATGCACCTGGGGATAGGTTGATTGGCAACACTAAATTGGCCCTAGTGTGTGAATGTGAGTGTGAATGTTGTCTGTCTGTCTGTGTTGGCTATGCGATGAGGTGGCGACTTGTCCAGAGTGTACCCTTCCTTCCGCCCGATTGTAGCTGAGATAGGCACCAGTGCTCCCCGCGACTCCAAAGGGAATACGCGGTAGTAAATGGATGGATGGATGGATGGATGGATATATATATATATATATATATATATATATATATATATATATATATATATACATACATACATGCATACATATATATATATATATATATATATATATATATATATATATATATATACATACATACATGCATACATATATATATATGTATATATATATATATATGCATGTATGTATGTATATATATATATATATATATATATACATACATACATGCATACATATATATATATATATATATATATATATATATACATATGGCACTCAATATCAATCAATCAATCAAAGTTTATTTATATATATAGCAGTATAAATAGTATAATATAGTCTTTGACACATTTCATTTAGTAACACTTGATACGTAAAATAAAGAAAATACGATATATGATACAATAAAAACAGCCGTCCATCTATTTTCTACCAATTGTCCCTTTCAGCATCGCAGCTGCACTCAGGTGGAACGCCACCTCATCACAGGACCAACAAAGACCACATTGACACATTTGGGACCCTTTAGTTTTGCCACGCAACCTATCCCCAGGCACGTCTGTGGTGGTGGGAAGAAGCCGGAGTTCCCGGAGAGAAACAATAGAACATAATATATATTAATAACATAATATAGATTTCAGGGCAGTACGGTGGAAGAGGGGTTAGTGCGTCTGCCTCACAATATGAAGGTCCTGAGTAGTCCTGGGTTCAAACCTGGGCTGGGGATCTTTCTGTGTGGACTTTGCATGTTCTCCCGTGACTGCGTGGGTTCCCTCCGGGTACTCCGGCTTCCTCCCACCTCCAAAGACATGCACCTGGGGATAGGTTGATTGGCAACACTAAATTGGCCCTAGTGTGTGAATGTGAGTGTGAATGTTGTCTGTCTATCTGTGTTGGCCCTGTGATGAGGTGGCGACTTGTCCAGGGTGTACCCCTTTTTCCGCCTGATCGTACCTGAGATAGGCACCAGCGCACCTCGCGATCCCAAAGGGGAATAAGCCGTAGAAAATGGATGGATGGAATATTGATTCAACTACGTGAACTCACTTATTTAACTGTAATATACTTCTACAAATATATTACCCCTGCAACTCTCGGCCGGTGTCCAGTCCACATGGATGAGTGATGATGCGTGCAAGGAGGCCGAGGTGTCCAATACCTGCTCATTCAGCCAAGACACTGTGAAGCTTGTCTGTCCCGGTGCTCAGTGCCAGCTCCGCAACCCTGTCTCTTCATCCGCATCTCCTACAGTCTCTCCAAATGGACTCTGGTGTGGCAGAGACCCAGCAGCTGGTCTCTGGTAAGCAGATCCAGAAGTTCACAAAAAGCACCGCATAAGTCACGAAAGTGCCACCCCTTGTCACACAGTCCCAAAG
Organism: Nerophis ophidion; assembly: GCF_033978795.1. NCBI lineage: Eukaryota > Metazoa > Chordata > Actinopteri > Syngnathiformes > Syngnathidae > Nerophis > Nerophis ophidion. The sequence continues at coordinate 18,009,540 of NC_084638.1, forward strand.
GGTCCCCAACCAAAAGGCAAAAAAACCCCACATGAAAACCAGAGGGAAACAGCAGGAACAGAAAAGGATGAAACAAGAGCACAGAGCTCCTGCCACCAGCAGCCACTGCAACAGTGTCAACTTAATGAGATACTTGTATGTTTTAGTAATGTATGTATAAAAAATAATGTCTTATCTCGGAGTAAAAGGGAACAAGAATAGGAAAATGAACAAGGTGTGTCGCCACGATTTCAACCACTTTTATGCTTCTGTCGTTGTAATGAATGAGACGCACGGGGGCGCTACTAACTCCCATCAATTTATTTTTCAAATGTTGATATTTTTTAAACAAAGCACTTACTGTAACTCAATAAAAAATAATTTGACATTTTCGAAATTCTGAAATAAATACATTATTATAAAATAGTAAAACATCGATTTATTTTCCATGGACACATCTTTCAGGTTTGTGTACAGATCTGTGCGGTTTCATAATGAACACCGTATTTTTAATAACGTTTGTTTTGTATGTAATGGTTTATGATGACATTGTTATTGAAATACAGATGACACAAAAGAACCATGGTAAGTAAGTATGGCAAAACAAGTTGGCGGAAGTGACGTCAGGTACGCGCATGCGTGGACTGATCGGGTGATAAAGCAAGATGGCGTCTGACGGAGAAGTCCTAAACGCGGGCATTATATTTCTGTATTCTTACATATATGTTGTTTAATAGAGTACACACGGTTAATAATTGTTTGTAGCCGGATACATTAGTCTGAGCGCATTTTGACACTTCTCCTGTTTGCTAGCTTCACTTAAGATAGCTTGCAGCTTGTTTAGCTAGCTAATTAGCTTAGCTTGTTAGCTGCTAAACAAGAGACGCGGAAGTTATTTAAATATCGCTAAGTAGGGAATTAATGTGAGTGTAAAGTGTTGTGATTGTGTGAAAATGTGCGAAAGAACGATGGCAAAGTATGAGGAGGAACTTTGGCCAACAAAAGAGAAGGAGCGACAACATCAACTACTGGATGTTTATTATAAGAAACATCATCAAGTTGTGTTACACAGAACAGGTTTGTTTACTTCTTACTCTCACATCTTTACTAACTTTATACTTGATTATTAACACTATTCTGAAATATATTGCGTATAAGAAGTTTGGTTGTCTTGTGAGAATGATGTACATATATACGTCTGGTACTTGCAACCGCGTGGTTGTCGTTGTTCTGTCGAATTTAACTACCCGTAAAAATTAGCTACCTAACACAGTCCATTTGTAGAATAAACTTAAATCGATGCTTGTGCATATTCAGTAAAAAAAACATACCATAAATAAATATAAGAAGCAATAAAAATATACTTTAAAATGCTTCTACGCATTATTTAAAAGGCACAAATAACATCCATCCATTTTTTTTTACCGCTTGTCCCTTTTGGGGTCGCAGGGGGTGCTGGAGCCTATCTCTGCTATAATCGGGCGGTAGGTGGAGTAGACCGTGGACAAGTCGCCACCTCATCACAGGGCCAACACAGATAGACAGACAACATTCACACTCACATTCACGCACTAGGGCCCATTTAGTGTTGCCAATCAACCTATCCCCAGGTGCATGCCTTTGGAGGTGGGAGGAAGCCAGAGTACCCGGAGGGAACCCACGCAGTCACGGGGCGGACATGCAAACTTTACACAGAAAAATCCCGAGCCCAGGACCGAACCTTGGACCTTCGCATTGTGAGGCATAAATAGCAGTGTTTCCATATATATACTTGGTACCCAACAGTACTACACCTACGATTGGTTATCTGTATAATAAAATCATTCTCGGGCCCCTGCAGTCTACATATAAACTTAAACGTCAGTTTTCTCAGGGTGGCGTGGAAGGTGTTTATCCCTAAATCACAAAAACGCTTGCTGGCACTACTACCCCTGGCCTTTCTGAGCATGATTCTGAGACAGTTATTACATGCAACCTAGAGTTTGTCCAAGCTCTCTTTCTTGAACCTCACCCAGAGGGGTGCTGTGTACATAGGGGTGCAGTAAGCTCTAAACAAGTACACCTTCGCTTCATCAGAGCAGTAATGGCATTTTCTCACCAGCATATTGTCTTGGACATACAGCATTCTTCTCTGTCTAAGCATGTCTGCATCATCCTCCATCTTGTCATAAGTATTTCACATTGTTGCACACAGACAGGGTTTGACCAGACAAACAGAAACCTGGGAAATGAAGATGGTTATCCTCCTTGGTCCTACATATCATTACCATACTCTTTGTGGCATTATACTTGATGTCAAACTTGACTCCGTAGTCTGAGCATATTTTAAGAAGCTGGCGGAACCCTGCAATACTGGGAGATATAATGGCCACATCATCAGCGTACATAAAGTGGTTGATAAAGTTGTTCCCCAAGATGCATCCTTTTCTGCATTCTCCCACTCCCTTGACAGGTCATCCATAGACAGGCTAAATAGGCCTGGTGATAGAAGCCTGCCGTACCCCATTGCCAACTCTAAAGGGAGAGGATAAACTACTACCCCCATTTTACCTGCTTTGGCTGCCTGTCGTACCAATATGCCAGAATATACCCAGAACACCCCTACGCTTCAGATTGGTGAAAGGTTTGAGATGGTTGACTCTGTCAAATGCCTTAGATGCATCAATAAACCCTACCAACATTGTAGGACCCTGCACTCTGTATATTTCTACTGCTTCTTTTAAAGCATAAATACACAAGTCAGTGCTGTACTTGTTCTTAAACCCAAATTGGTTGTCTACGGTGCAAATGAGATCCCCAATTCCGTATAATATCACACTTTCCACCACTTTAGATAGCATGCTGGTTCTAGGTCGATAATTGTCCATAATTATCCATAGTCCCTACCTTACCAACCTTGTCTTTAATGACAGCTACTAAAATAACTGTCAGCATAGCTGGTGGCAGGATGCCATGCATTACCAACCTACCAATATATACCTACCGCATATACATAAAACCCTAATGGAGGCGTTTGGATGCTTTTTAAGTTCTTTGTAGGCAGAATAATGCGAATCCAATAGCCTCTATTGTAAGCAGACTTTTGATCACATTTATTTACTATTTAGAATGCATAAAAAAAGAAAAAAACGTGTTCTTGATAGGCAAAATAAATAAAGTGTGGTTCCCTTTTATGTGAAGTCAAGTATTTTTATTTAGCGCTTTTCTTTAGTGACTCAGAGCGCATTACATAGTGAAACCCATTATCTAAGTCATATTTAAACCAGTGTGGGTGGCACTGGAAGCAGGTGGGTATAGTACCTTACTCAAGGACACATTCTTGCCGTCTTCAATACATTGCTATACCCGTTTGTTTCCTTCTTGGTCTGTGGATTTTAAACTGGACTAAGAGGTCTCACTCTGTGCATCGCTCTCAGCACCTGAGCATGTTTATTCCACAGTAGACTTACATGAGCAAAGTGAGCCTCTTGTCAGTTATTCACAATCTTTGTTTCGGCTACTTGCAATTCTCCTCCACACATTTTCCTGTGTGCTATAGGGTTAGTGACACTCACTTTAATATTCGAGATGGTAATAGTCATTTTAGTACAACGCTGTAATACAGGCCCCCATATAACTGCCGGTGGATATGCCTGTTATATGACTCTTTAATTTTGGACCTTTTAGAATCAGCATGTTTTTGTCCATTTGTGTCAAGGAGGTGAAATTAGGTCTGACAACCTTTTGACAAGTTGGCTTCATGACCATTAGGACTTTTCAAAGTGTTAAAATATCATCCGCCTTAAAAATAATATTTTACTTTGAAAGTAAACTAGATCATTTATTTTGTGTTTATGCATTACTTCCTGTCCCACATGAGCCTATTTTAGCTCAATTAAACCGCCTTGTTGTGTCAACCACTAACTATAGAAGCCAGTTGGTGGAAACTGACACATTGACTTGAAAACAAAAACGGACTGAGTCTGTCGCCGTGGCTCCGCCGTTCCACATCCAGTGGAAATCCCGGGTTGCACATGCGAACGTTGTTCGGTGAGATCAATGACGAAACCTTACTTTGGTTTCAGGGCTCAAAGCTAAAAGAATTGCACTTTCCAAACCACAGCACTCGCAGTGAGAGAACTCGACCACAAGATGGCGGCATAGCAGAGTCAACAATACAGAATGCAGATTTACACTGTAAACAAACTAATCTTTTCTCGAAGTTTATAAATTAGTAACTGACATTAAAATCACAGGGGGAGCTTGAGCCTATCCCAGCTGCACTCAGGCAACATGGAATTTATCGCAATATAGATTTTAGGCCATATTGCCCACCCCTCGTAAAAAGTGGTCTTATTGTCCTGTGAATAATGTTGTAAAGAGCAATGTGTTAGTTTTCAGGCCAATTCATATAATAACTTCTTTTTTTTATGTTCATGTGAACTTACTGACTGAATCTGGACATTTCTCAAGCATGTTTGTCATTTTGTGTCCTGCAGATGTCTGTGAAGAACAATGTCTGCCTGAAAAACAGGAGTGTAGCTTCAGGATGGTGAAAGAGGATCCTTCAAAAAGGACGACTAGGTGCCACGGACCCCTTGGCATCTCCTTTTCCTCTTTGACACAGACCCTTTCCTGTAAAAAGGAAGAGGAAGAGGAAGACTCACTGACCCCCCACATTAAAGAGGAAGCGATGGAACACAACATCAGTCAGGAGGGAGCTCATATAGAAGGACTGGTGGAGTTCCCAGTGACTGGTGTCCCTGTGAAGAGTGAAGATGATGAGGTCAAAGGTGAAAGTGAGGAGAGGGGAGGGGGGGAGCCTCCAAGCAGCAGCTCAACACAACACATGACAACAGAAGCTGATGGAGACCACTGTGGAGGATCACAAGCAGACAAGCTCTTAGCTCCACTATCAGATAGTGAGGACACAACGTCACACTCTCCTGACACTGATGATGAAGACTCTAAAGATGATAAGACATGTCACACTGACAACACTCACTTCACATGTTCTCACTGTGACAAAACCTTTAAATACCATTGTCATCTGAAAGTACACACGAGAATACACACTGGAGAAAAACCTTTTCTCTGTTCAATCTGTGGCAAAAGTTTTGTACAAAGTCCCCATTTGAAAGTACACATGAGAACACATACTGGTGAAAAACCTTTTTCTTGCTCAGTATGTGGTAAAGATTTTGTTCTAAGTATACACTTGAAAGTACATATGAGAGCACACACGGGTGAAAAACCTTTTGTCTGTTCAATCTGTGGTAAAGGTTTTACACAAAGTAACACTTTAAAAGAACACATATCAACACACACTGGTGAAAAACCTTTTGTCTGTTCAACCTGTGGTAAAGGTTTTACACGAAGTCAATATTTGAAAGTACACATGAGAACACACACTGGTGAAAAACCTTTTTCCTGTTCAATCTGTGGTAAAGGTTTTAAAGAAAGTCGACATTTGAAAAGACACAAAAGAACACACACTGGTGAAAAATCACATTCCTGTTCAATCTGCAACAGAAGCTTTGGTGACCGATCAAACCTTGTAGCACACATGAGAAGACACATAGGAGAGAAAGTGTAGAGTTGCAGTGTGTGTGGTGAAAGATTCTCTTCTAAGTACCAATGTAAGAAACACAAGTGTGCTGGTGAGAACAGCAGCAGCAAATGAAACTGCAGGATTTGAAATAAACTGTCCAGACTTTAATGTTGACCTTCTAACAACATCAGCACATATAACATGTGTGACATTTTTGTTTGTGTAAGCACCATTAATTTTTAATATCCCTCTACATTTATATATTAGATATTTTGTATTAGTGTTTTTTTCAGTCAAGCACATGCATTAATGTGCAACATTGTGTACTTGTATAAAAAATGGACTGAACAATTTGAGTAAAAGGGTGAGAGTAAACAGTTCGAAACTTATTTTACATGCAATAAACATTTTGTGTGTATGTAAGCTCACACACACACACACACACACATATATATATATATATATATATATTCGTCATGCAATTTTAGACTTATTCATATGAAATATTGAAGTATTACATATTTTATTTCTAATTGTTAATAATCCCATAGATTAGCACCTTTATATGATATACATATTTACTGGTTCACATCTGAAACATCTTCTGGACCACTTCAGTATTTCCAAGAACGGGGTCAAATATTCAGGCAAAATTTTGCCAGAAGCATCTTGCTTCATTTGTATTTATTTTTACGTGTTGTGAAGAAACCCTGAATTGCTCTGTCATAAGAACATCAGACTTTTATTCTGACTTCCAGGATTCAAGTCCATAACTTTTATGGACAGAATTTTGTGGCGCAGTCAAGGCGTTGAAGGGACCCCGTTTGGTGACTGCAGGATTAGGTTTCTGCAATTTGCAGATGATGTGGTCCTGATGGCTTCATCTGGCCAGGATCTTCAGCTCTCACTGGATCGGTTCGTAGCCAAATGTGAAGCGACTGGGATGAGAATCAGCACCTCCAAGTCAGAGTCCATGGTTCTCGCCCGGAAAAGGGTGGAATGCCATCTCCGGGTTGGGGGGGAGACCCTGCCCCAAGTGGAGGAGTTCAAGTACCTCGGAGTCTTGTTCACGAGTGAGGGAAGAGTGGATCGTGAGATCGACAAGCGGATCGTAATGCGGACACTGTATTGTTCCGTTGTGGTGAAGAAGGAGCTGAGCCGAACAGCCAAACTCTCAATTTACTGGTCGATCTACGTTCCCATCCTCACCTATGGTCATGAGCTTTGGTTTGTGACTGAAAGGACAAGATCACGGGTACAAGCGGCTCAAATGAGTTTCCTCCGCCGGGTGGCGGGGCTCTCCCTTAGAGATAGGGTGAGAAGCTCCGTCATCCGGGAGGAACTCAAAGTAAAGCCACTGCTCCTCCACATGGAGAGGAGCCAGATGAGGTGGTTCGGGCATCTGCTCAGGATTTAGGGCACGTCCAACCGGTAGGAGGCCACGGGGAAAACCCAGGACACGTTGGGAAGACTATGTCTCCCGGCTGGCCGGGGAACGCCTTGGGTTCCCCCGGGAAGAGCTGGACGAAGTGACTGGGGAGAGGGAAGTCTAGGCTTCCCTGCTTAGGCTGCTGCCCCCACGACCTGACCTCGGATAAGCGGAAGAAGATGGATGGATTAAGTAATGAAGTTAAAAATTGTACTGATATGATCCAGTTTAAGAGGTTGGTCAAATTAATAGTGCTTACAAAGTACAAAGAAGAAGAATCATGAGAAAAACTTCAACCTTATTGAAAAGAAGATATTCTTCATCTCAGTATGCTAATAATGACTGAATTAATTAATTACATATTACAAAACTGTTGTATTACTCATTCACAAATGTCATTTTACTATTTTACTGTAAAAAAGGTCAGTAAATGAATGTATATATTTGTAAACGCTCTGAAGTGGGAAAGGGGTAGAATTAAATAAGCTTTGCTTCTTCCTACTCCTTTTTTTGGACATGATGTAATGTGAAATGATATACAATTGTCTGATGTATTATGTTGTAAGTATGTTCAGGTTTGAAATAAACTAAAGAAATAAATAAAAGAAAGTTAGTATTGATTGATTGACTGAGCTTATAATGCATCTTTACCAAGAGATAAAGTAAAAGCACAAAGCACACATCAGTCATATTAAATGATGCATCAAGGCCAATACTGTAATAACATAAAATAGATATTTTTAATTTTGCCAGAGCACCTGGTTGGTTTCACATCTTGTTCAACCACTTACCAGAGGGAACAACAAAACTCTTTTTTCAAAAATCATCATTGAACAAATACAAAGCCCCAACAATATTTACTCTAACAAGAGGAAGGCGTGCTCAGGCGAAATTTGTATTGTTTCACCTTTTTCCTCACCCACTTTATTCTAATTGAATGCCCCGAGTATAACAACAGATATAACTTCAAGTTATCTATTTACAATAATAATAAGACAAAAAAATGCATGTTCCTGTTAGTAGATATTTATTTTAAATGCAAAAAACACTCCAGAAGAAATGGCGCTGACTTTTGCTTCAGTTAGAGTAAAGAAATACATTGAGCTAGCCAGGAGTTGAACCTAGAATCTTCGGAGTCGTAGTCAGACGCGATATCCATTGCGCCTTTAGCCCTATGTAGTTCACTGTAGTACAGCTTGTGTATCGGCATGGCGAAGTGGGTAGAGCGGCCTTGCCAGAAACCTGAGGGTTGCAGGTTCGCTTCCCACCTATGGACATCAAAGTTGCTGCCGTTGTGTCCTTGGGCAGGACGCTTCACCCTTTTCCCCCAGTGCCGCTCACACCGGTGAATGAATGATGAATGAATGATTGGTGGTGGTCGGAGGGGCCATAGGCGCAAACTGGCAGCCACGCTTCCGTCAGTCTACTCCAGGGCAGCTGTGGCTACAGATGTAGCTTACCACCACCAGGTGTGAATGAATGATGGGTTCCCACTTCTCTGTGAGCGCTTTGAGTATATAACAATAGAAAAGCGCGATATAAATCTAATCCATTATTAGTAGTAAACATCTTACGCAAAAGGAACACAAAGTTTACATTAGGCTTACTACCAAAACAGGGCTTTACTGACTGCTTATGTTGGACTTCAAAATTTAGTGACCTTCTATTTGTTGCAGCCTGGGCCTTCACCAGCTCTACCTGTTGCAGCTAACCTCCACTAAAAATTGAAGCAAAATGCTTCTGGCAAAATTCTGGGGACCATCCAAGTTAAATCCAGCTCAGAGTTGGCAACTTCAGGAGAGAAGATTCTTTTTTGGTAAAAACCTTCTTTGTTGATGACGATGTAAAACTGGGTTAACTGTTAAAAATGAGATTTGGGTTCAAGCAATTGGCGAGCTTGAGCTTTGACAGTTCCCAGCTTGTCACTGAACATGCTGACTAATTCACTTTCACCTGAGATTGACAATATGGTTGTTCTCTCAGATGTTGGGCATATCAGCATAGAAAAGGGCCAGGGTAGCTCAGTCGGCAAAGTAATCAGACTTTTAATCTGAGGGTCCAGGGTTAAAGTCCCTGTCCAGATACCTGATGCTAACCTCCATACGTTTCTCAAAAGACATTCCTTCACCCCACTGCAGCAGTCCTTATAACCTAATTTAAATATGTTTTAACAGCGATTGTGTTTTCCCTATTTCATTTAAAAAAATTAAATCCAAAAATAATCCCATACATCCACTTTAGCTCTGGTGGGAGAGCGTTAATGCGGTCATCTGAAGGTTTAACCGCAATACCTAAAACATACATTGTTAGACAGTGTATCTGTATGAACACGTTGTGGTTAATATTTTGCTGTAGGTGTGTTGGATGCACCCTCACTTCACACTGAGCCCAGCTTTATTACTCTCAGTTTCATGATATACAGTCGAAGAAATACCCCCAAAGCAACACATTTGTTTTTGAAGCAGCTCGGTGTAAGGGTCAGTTAAAGACCAAACATTGGCTTAAGGAACGATACAGCGTTAAACCACGTAACAGTTGTCTAAATTAAAAATGGAGGAAAGGTGTGTAACAACTGATGTTAGGATTCTACCAGCAAGGCTGGCAGGTTAGGGAGACAATTTCAGTATTCTACAAGCCACAGAAAGATTATTAGTATTAGAAGCACACAGAGCTGTGCTGAAACCCGGGGTCAAACCAGGGATTTTCAGAACTTCAGTCTGACGCTCTCCCAACTGAGCTATTTCAGCTTTACAAACGCTTCTTGGTTTTTCTTATTAAAATGTAACCAAGGTCTGCCCTATTGGTGACTTTTGAGGGGTGGAAGGAGGCCTTTCCAAGGGGGTCTCAAAGCCTCGTATTGGTCAGCAGAACAGGTACTTGAATCCCGGAAGCTCAAAAAGAATGTCTTACGCTCCATGACTGAGCATTTCAGGGTCTTCTAAAAAATGTACCAAAATGCTTCTGAAGAATGTTTTACTACCGAGAATGTTATGATTATTGCAAACATTTGGCAGATTTTTCAGAAATTTCAAAAGTTCTTTGGAGGCTAATAATTAAGTCTTCAAGTGTAGATGAACCGTGCTTAAAAAAAAAAAGGCAGTTTAAACAGTTAAGTGCCATGACCCAGATTTGAACCGTGGTTGCTGCAGCCACAACACAGAGTACTAACCACTGTAAGATCACAGCTGTACCTACCCTCTCTGATTGATAATGTGTTTGCTCCCCTGATGTCTAATGTTGAACGATCTATTAAAGCGACATTCTGTTTGAACGACATCATGGAACTGAATCTCATTCAGTGTGCTAATACCTAATGTTATGGGAACATTTCTGTGTCATCCAACAAATAAAGTCAATGGACGTCCTCCTTCATCCAGGTCATTGTATTCTCAGGTCATGAAATGGATCACAAATGGATTGTTCAGTTTGTCCTAGATGAAGTTTCGCTCCTCATACATGCAGGCTTCATGCTGGCATGGCTTGTCAGCCATGAGAGTGCCCTACACTTTTTCTAGACCTCTCCCTTCACTTCAAAGATTCATAGAGCTGTTGTGGTGGTGTTAAAGCGGACATTAGCATACCTGATAGAGGCCAAGGTCCAAGCGGTAATGGTTTTGAACAGACGTCCTCAGGAAGTCAGACAGTATTTTGATAATTTTTTTAACAACATCATATAAAACCATAATGGGTGATCCTTGGAGCTGGATTTGAACCAGAACCCTAAGGATCTCAGCATGAGCAACGACAGTCCTCCACTCTACCAACTGAGCTATCAAGGGGTCCACTGTATCCAATTTTTTAGCACTTAATTTTATCAAAATTGAAATAACTTGTATGGATTTGGACACATTTGTAACTATTTGCAATAACAGAAGCATCTGCTTCTTCACTACATTTGATGGATTAAAACAGGGCAGTACATGTTTTCCCCTTAAATTAAACATCTATCTTAAAACTAAGTTCCAAACTGATTTCCTTATTTTTTGACACGATGATAACATTTCTTATCAAGATTTAGGAGGGACTCGAGACGAGGTCTGTTTTGATCAAGTGTTCAAGTGATACTAACTCTGATTCCTGGATCACTATTATGATTTAATGATAATTGACTGATCTGATGTGTTTCAAATCGAATGAAATGCTCATGTGTGTTTTTTAAAGCTCAAACTTACATAGGGGGCTGACAACGTAGACGTTGTCAGTTTTCACCAAATCTTTTATAAAGTCATCTTGAAAATCGATTTTTAATTGAAAATATGCCAAAATGAGGCTATGTTGTTGAAGAATATTTTACTACCAAGAATGTTATGAATATTGCATACAGATTTCGGATAACGGGACAAGTTAGCTCGGCTCTTCCGTTTTAAGGGGCGAAGCCACCCAAAGTTGTTTTGATCTAATGCCGCTAGAGAGAAGGCTGGGTTGTCTAAAAATGTCCGGCACATTTTCTGAAGGTGGTCACTCAACTCATGCTTTTTTCCACCTTACTGCCCCTCCTTGGCATGGATATTTGGAAGTATGTTAAGACAAACAATCCATCCATCCATTTCCTACCACTTATTCCCTTTTGGGGTCGCGGGGGGCACTGGCGCCTATCTCAGCTACAATCGGGCGGAAGGCGGGGTACACCCTGGACAAGTCGCCACCTCATCGCAGGCCCAACACAGATAGACGGACAACATTCACACTCACATTCACACACTAGGGCCAAATTAGTGTTGCCAATCAACCTATCCCCAGGTGCATGTCTTTGGAAGTGGGAGGAAGCCGGAGTACCCGGAGGGAACCCACGCATTCACGGGGAGAACATGCAAACTCCACACAGGATCCCGAGCCTGGGATTGAACCCAGGACTGCAGGACCTTCGTATTGTGAGGCAGACGCACTAACCCCTCTACCACCGTGAAGCCCAAGACAAACAATAAAGAATCTAAATAATGTCTTGTGTCTTGAGGTTGACACAAAAGAGGAACCATAACAGCTGTATGAATCTAGAAAGTGAAGGAAGAGGTCCAGAAGAAAATCTAGGGCAATCTTATGGCTGAAAAGCCATGCCAGCAGTTCTGAGGGATGATTCTAAATCCAGAGGCCCAGGCTGCAGCGGTTTGAAAGCCCAGCTAAGTCTAACAGAGGCCCAGGCTATAGCCAGAACAAGGCCAGACTGAAGCAGGCAGACATCCAGGCTATGGGAGTTGAAAAGCAAGGCAGAGGGAAGCAAATATGCCGGCCGGAGCCGGTGGAAGGCCAGGCTGAGGTTAGTGGACATTCAAGCTGCAGCAAGTAGGGGCTGCAACAAATAGAAGGCCACGAGATTTTAAAGTCCAACGAAAGCAGTCAGTAAAGCCTCGTTTTGGTATTAAGCCTAATTTAAACATCGTGTTGCTTTGGCTTAAGATATTTACGACATATAACCTGTACAACAGTAAGACTTTCAAACCCATTGGGCTGGTGGTGAAGTGGATGACAAGTCTGACTACAGAGCAGAAGATTTATTTAGAATGATTATGTATATATTATCACACAACTCTTATACTTGTCTTCTTCCTCTTTATGCCATTTTTTCAAGGTGACAGAAAAACATGATACAACCTGCCTATCATGTGATTCTACCATGTTGGCAAAATACAAATGCACAATATACTTACATATATAACACATAAAACATGGAACTAAAAGTGAACGGTAACCATCCCTACTAGCAAGTGTTGTACTGGAAACTAATTTACAACTTTGTACAAACACAACTTCATCACACACAATACTCCACTATGGAATTGTTGTTATATTAAAATGAGAAACAAATCCATCTTTGTACAGCAATTGTTTGAAAAAGGCATTTGGTTGCTGATGCACTTATTGAGTGAAAAAAGTATGTTAGTATTTGAAGATTTCATTAAGTACGACCTGCAAACACATAAAATATTTTAAACTATTATAAAGGCTTTTGTTCAAAATATTTTAATTCCAGTAATTTTTTTTTTTTTTTACTTCTTTACTGTATTTTCTCTGGAACAAAAACAAATAAAACCCATTATTTGAAAGTTTTCATTCTTCCAAACGCAAATTTAAGAAAAAAAGCCCCGGATTGACAACTTCAAATAATTTTTAAGATATTGTTTTGCAAATTGAAGACAACACTTGTTCGTTCTGTAATAGGGAAACAAAATAAACAGTTTATTTTATGAATGAAAGTAAATCCTTGTGAGATGATGTACAATATCGGCTATTGCCTGACATTCCAAACGTTGATTAATATATTGATATTGTTTTGGGGATGTTAAAAAAGAAAAAGTAAACAAAGTAAAAAAAATGTTTATAACACAGTAATAGGGATTTTTTTTTAATCCACAAATGTATGTTTGTAAAAACGAAACCATCCTTACACAACAATTCAGCCATGTTCTCTAACTTTTTATTGCATAAAGGTCTGAGTACATACATATCAAGTTAAAGTATAAAACAATCATAACACAATCATCATATTACAAAAGAGACTCATAAAGAAAATTAATAAAACGGATTATAGAGACCCAACAAATGATTCATCAAGTCACACATTTTAAAATTGTATAAAAGACAACTGTTCAAATGATGTATAAAGTAAATAATAATATGCTTCCTGAAGTGGTCCAGAAGATGTTTCAGATGTGAACCAGTAAATATATATATCATATAAAGGTGCTAATCTATGGGATTATTAACAATTACAAAAAAAAAAATGTAACACTTTTAAAAACAGTATTATGAATACGTCTAAAATTGTCTGATGAATATATATATATACACATAAAATGTTTACGGGTATGTAAAATATGTCTTGTACTGTTTACTCTCAACTTTTCAAATTGTTCTTTTCCATTTTTGATAAAAGTACACAATGTTGCATATAAATGCATGTACTTGACTAAAAAAAAGCACCAATATAAAACACTTAATATATAAATGTAGAAGCATATTAAATAACTTAGATTAATATTGCGCTTTTCTAAACACTCAAAGCGCTCACAGAGAAGTGGGAACCCATCATTCATTCACACCTGGTGGTGGTAAGCTACATCTGTAGCCACAGCTGCCCTGCGGTAGACTGACGGAAGCGTGGCTGCCAGTTTGCGCCTACGGCCCCTCCGACCACCACCTATCATTCATTCATCATTTATTCACCAGTGTGAGCGGCACTGGGGGCAAGGGTGAAATGTCTTGCTCAAAGACACAACGGCAGCAATTTTTTAGATAGCAGTAGGTAGGGAAGCGAACCTGCAACCCTCAGGTTTCTGGCCGGCCACTCTACCCACTACACCATGCCGCCCCATATTGAAAAGATTGTTACACAAACAACGTCACACATGTTATATGTGCTGATGTTGTTAGAAAGTCAAAATTAAAGTCTTGACAGTTTATTTCAAATCCTGAAGTTTCATTTGCTGCTGCTGTTCTCACCAGCACACTTGTGTTTCTTACACTGGTACTTATAAGAGAATCTTTCACCACACACACTGCAACTCAACACTTTCTCTCCTGTGTGTCTTCTCATGTGTCTTATAAGGTTTGATTGGTCACAAAAGCTTCTGTTGCAGATTGAACATGAATATGTTTTTTCACCAGTGTGTGTTCTCATGTGTCTTTTCAAACACTGATTTTGTGTAAAACCTTTACCACAGGTTTAACAGGAAAAAACGTTTTTCACCAGTGTGTGCTTATGTGTTCTTTCAAATGGTGACTGTGTAAAACCTTTATCACACATTGAACAGGAAAAAGGTTTTTCACCAGTGTGTTCTCATGTGTACTTTCAAATGTTAACTTTGTACAAAATATTTACCACAGATTGAACAGGAATGTGATTTTTCACCAGTGTGTGTTCTCTTGTGTCTTTTCAAATTCTGACTTTCTGTAAAACCTTTACCACAGATTGAACAGATAAAAGGTTTTTCACCAGTGTGCGTTCTCATGTGCACTTTCAAATTGTGACTTTGTGCAAAACCTTTACTACAAAGTGAACAGGTAAAAGGGTTTTCTCCAGTATGTGTTCTCATGTGTCTTTTCAGACACCATTTTTTTTAAAAGATTTTGTCACAGAGAGAACGTGTGAAGTGAGTGTTGTCAGTGTGACATGTCTTATCATCTTTAGAGTCTTCATCATCAGTGTCAGGAGAGTGTGACGTTGTGTCATCACTATCTGATAGTGGAGCTAAGAGCTTGTCTGCTTGTGATCCTCCACAGTGGTCTCCATCAGCTTCTGTTGTCATGTGTTGTGTTGAGCTGCTGCTTGGAGGTTCCGCCTCTCTCTCCTCCTCACTTTCACCTTTGACCTCATCATCTTCACTCTTCACAGGGACACCAGTCACTGGGGACTCCTCCAGTCCTTCAATGTGCTCTCCTTCTTGACTGATGCTGTGTTCTGCTGCTTCCTTTTTAATGTGGGGGGACTGTGGCTCCTGCCCTCCCTCTTTAATGTGTTGGGAATGTGGAACCTCTTCTTCCTCATGTCCGTAGGGACATTGTGGTTCCAACTCCTGCTCATGAGGTAGAGGTTTTTCTTCGAGGTCTGCGGGACAGGAGAAAACAAACATTCTTTAGAAAAGTCCAACGTTGCTCAGTCACATGAGACATTGTCCTGCACCAACATATGATCTCATAATCTCATCAGTTTCCCCTCACAGCAGTCAGGGTACTTCCAGCTGACACATGAAGAAGAGCTTCAGGGCAATGTCTTGCCAGGCCAACGCTCAATCCACCTTATTCATATAAAAACATCCTAAATTTAATTCCTGCAATCCATACTAGTGTGCTGTTCTCCCTCTGAATAAGTCATACACACACAGGAAATAATGTACCACATGCCAGCCTCCACGCAGTAGTACTAGTGATGAGTTCCCCCTGCTGGTGGACAATAATTACATTATTTTCACATTCATCTTTAGAGACATGTCTACTCTAAGAAAACGAAAGTAGTCAACATAATGGCCAAAAAAGAAGACATCTGTTTTGCTCTCATTTAGGTAGTGTCGCCACAGTTAAACTGGGAAGAAGTAATCAGATTACTGACTACTCCTTCAAAAGATAACTTGTTTACCTTATTAATAATAGTAATAATTAATTAGAATAATTTAGTGCGTTTTCTAGACACTCAAATTGCGTTACAGTGAAAACTGAGAAGGCATCATTCATGTAGTCCACACATACAATGAGGTAAGCTATAATTAATAATATTAATAATAATAATAATAATAATAATAATAATAACTGAATGAAGCAATTCCTGAAGGAATTGTGTGTGAATGATGCAATGCTGAAGTTGAACTGAAATGCTGACAGAATGTAGTATGAATATAAGAATACTTTGAATGTTGGAATGGCTTGAATGTTGGAGAGTTGGAATTTCCAGGAAAACTGGAATTTCGTTTAAAACTTGGGAAAGTGTTACTTTGAATGTCCAGGATGGGTGGAATGTGTTGATGTGGAATGGTTGAATAGGTTGAAAAATGTTGGAATTGTGCAACGTGGAAAAATGTTCGATTCATTTCAATGGTAACTTACTAGAAATTTGGGAATTTTGGGAAAAGCGGGATTTATTTGAAAATGATTAACAGCATGAATGAGTTGAATGAGTTGGTGTTAAAATTGTTTAAAATAGTCAAGAAATGTTGAAGTAGTAACAGTTTTTTTATTGAAAAATGGTATTACGGAATTTTGTAAAAACCGGGAATTTTTCAAGTTCTTAAACCGACTTAGTTTATTGTCCTGACTAAGAGGAATGTTTTGACAGTTGAACGGTGGAAATGGGTTGAACAATGTGAAAGGAGTCACTGCACTAAAGAAGGTTGGAAATAAGGTTGGAAAAAAGGAGTCATTCCCGTAAATTTATTGAATGTGGAAACATGGTTATTTGAATTTTCAGGATGGATTGAATGTGATTAAGGTGGAATGGTTTAAATTAGTTGAAAAATGTGGGAATTGGGGAAGTTTGAAAAATGGATAATACAGTGTATTTTAATTGGGAAAATGCCATAAACACTGGGAATTCCAGGAAATCTGTGAATTTTGAAAGTGTTGAAAGGGAGCACACAATTCCTGAACAGGCTGAATATTTCGAAGTAGGAGCGGTTTGTATCAGATCAAAAACGTGGGAGTGGTGCAACTTTAATTCCAAAAGGAATTTCATAGAAATTTGATGATTTCGGGAAAGCAGAATTTCATTGGAAAATGCTAAACATTGTGAATGTTCTAAATGAATTGAAGTGTTGAAGTAGTGACATTTTTAATTGATAAATGGTATTATGGAATTCCTGGAATTTTGAGAAAACCGGGAGTTTTTCAATTTCCAAAAACAACTTTGTTTTTTGACCCGATTAAGAGGAATGATTTGAAGGTGGAACGGTTGAAGCGGGTTGAAATATGTGCAATGAGTAGTCGCCAGAATAAAGGGTTAAAAAAGGGTTTGAAAAAACATGAATTCTGGGAATTCCTGGAATTTTTAGAACTTGGAAAAATGTAAGTTTGAATGTCCAGGAATACTGAAATATGTTGAAGGTGGAATGGTTTGAATTGATTGAAAATGTGGAAATGGTTGAAGTTAGAAAAATGGCCAATTGATTTTGAATGGGAAAACATATGAAGCACTTATTTCTTCTCGTTTCAAGCTAGTTTAGCTATTAGCTCGCCCGTAATCAGTTAGCTGTCATGAAAACTAATTCCTCTGGTCGGCCAACTGAACATCAAAAATACAAATCAGTGATTACAAATCTGGACTTTTGGGGTCTTTGTTAGTGGAAACTATTGTATTATGTCCCATACTAAATCAGAGTTTTAAGGTTTGATGAACATGATGGCCTAATAGTACGAAGTTTAGTTTCTACACAGTTTGGTGAATATATGTATATAAGTAAAACTGCTTCTGTTGTCTTATGTCAGTTTTGTTCAACTAAACTCCTATTTGTTTAACCTTTGTACAAGTTAAAAAAGATCGTACTGCTAATTTTTTTAGCCTGTCGATGTGGTCTTCCATTGTATGATATCATTAAGCAAGCGGCGCAAAAGCCAACTTTGATCCTGTATGTTTATATTGTGATGTGTCTTCTTCATCCATCCATCCATTTTCTACCTCCTGTCCCTTTTCATTGATCATAAATTGATTTACGTGGACCCCAACTTAAACAAGTTGAAACACTTTTTTAAAAAAAACACCCGGATGGTGTTACCATTTAGTGGTCAATTGTATGGAATATGTACTGCACTGTGCAATCTACTAATAAAAGTCACTATAGACAGCGATTTTAAACTAGACAAACAAGTCAATGGCGTTTTAAAAAACGTGTTTTTATCACCTTCGTCTTTTAGTAAAGGTTAAACCGTTTTTATCTTTTAACCTATTTGAACATGCCGTGCATGCTTTTATTTCAAGTCGCCTGGACTACTGCAATGCACTTTATGCTGGCATTAGCCAAAAAGCTCTCTCCCGTTTGCAGTTAGTCCAGAACACGGCAGCACAACTTTTAACAGGGGCCAGGAAACGCCAGCATATAACCCCAATCCTTGAAAGTTTGCACTGGCTCCCTGTTCATTTTAGAATTGATTTTAAAACATTGCTGTTTGTTTTTAAATCTTTACATGGACTGGCACCTCAATATATCTCATTTGGATGAGGTCCGAGAGCCAGTTCCAGCTCGTGGTGCCCAAAACCAGACTTAAGACCAGGGGAGACAGGGCCTTCTCTGTGGTCGGCCCTAAGCTCTGGAACACTCTGCCCCTCCATGTTCAAACTGCTTCCACAGTGGAGAGTTTTAAGTCTCGTCTTAAGACCCACTTTTATTCTTTGGCTTTTAACACTACGTGAGTTGTGTGGTCCTCTGTCCTCTGTGTTTTTTTATACACTTTGATTTTCTATTTTACTGTTTTGATTGATTTTACCCTTTAAAATACTTTTTAATCATATTTATTAGTATATTTTTTTTTATATTGGTTTTATATTTATTTAGTTTTTGTTTTTATTCAGTCATTGGTGGAGCAAAATATTGTTTTTTTTTTATATTGTTTTTAACATGGCTGTGCAGCACTTTGGAGACGTTATTGTTGTTTAAATGTGCTATATAAATAAAGTGGATTGGATTAGTGAGCGGAATAGAGGCGCTCCCATTGACTCCATTGTTGGAATTAGGATAGTTAAGGTTTTGCTAACATTTGTTTAGGAATTAAATTACATAAAAAACAAAAACATGTTATTGTCTTACAGTAGGGATGTGAATGATAGGCAAAGTTAAAAAAAATCTGATCCCCTTTGATAATTTTTCTACATCCTGTGAACGGGCTGATGCTGTGGTGAAAGTGAGAACATAAATACATGTCGGGAAAATGCAAATTTCAGCAAAAATTGATGGCTGGGAAACTATGTAAAACCTGGTTAAAGATTGTTGGCGGTAAACCCAGAGAGGCATGTGTGTGTTATAAGATTATGTTAGAATTAGCTTTATTATTTAGGTTTAGGGGGCCCTGTCAAGGGGACCGCCCCCGGCCCAGCTCTGACTTGTTCCACCACTGGTCATTGTGATTATATTATATATTCCAAATGTCATGTTCTTGTTATTAATCAAATATAAAGTTAGTAAAGATGTGAGAGTAAGAAGTCAACAAACCTGTTCTGTTTAACACAACTTGATGTTTCTTGAAAAGAACGTCCAGTAGTTGATAATTTTCCTCTTTTGTTCCAGAAAGTTCCGCCTCGTATTCTGCTATCATTCTTTCTAACACTACAAATATTTCTTCAACGGCAGCAGTTAGTCGCTGATCCACCAACGCTCTCAACATTTGTAATGTAGATATTTTCAAAAATCACAACACTTTACTCTCACACTTGATCTCTACTTAGCGATGTGTTGATAACTTCTGTGTCTTCTGTTAGCAGCTAACAAGCTAAGCTAACTAGCGAGCTAAGCTAACTAACAAGCAAAGATAGCACGAGAAGCGGCACAGTGCGAGACGACTATGTTCTTAAATAAAGAATCAAAGAGGTATGTTATACGACATAAATATTTCAAACTGGAGAAGAAATAACAATACTGACATATTAGCGTCCTGCTCGCGGCTTTCTGCGTCGAAGTGCCGTCACAAGTTAGGACTGCTCTGTTCTGCTGTCTTCCGTTTACGCCGGAAGCTGGGAATGACGTCACAGCCAAGTGGACGAAGAGAAAACACAGACGCTATTGTCACATGAATGTATCTTCAAGACACTTAACAAATTTGGCTTCGGTAATTATTTCTGCAAAACAATGATGACTTTGTACTGCAATGGTAATAGCTCGATTAAGCTCAAATCTGCTACAGCATTCTATTTTAGTTACATTATTGAGTTTACAACCCGCTGGCGCTGATTTGCACTGTTTTTGTACTTATTTTGATCATTATTATTTATCGATTTTTTGTATATGTTGCAGTTTTATAAATAAAGGTTTATAAAAATAATTAAACAAGGAAGGCGGCAGAACAGAACAGTACTGTTTTGTAACGTCAAGTGTGCTAACTGTCGTGAAAGCACATTGACGCTGAAAGCCGCAAGCAGGACGCTAATAAGTCAGTATTATTGTTTGTTCTCCAGTTTGAAATATTTACGTCGTATAAAATACATATTTGATTATTTAGTAAATGACAAAGTCGTCTCAATGCGCTAAAAGCACTGTGCCGCTTCTCGTGCTATCTTTGTTTGTTACCTTAGCTTGCTAGTTAGCTTAGCTTGTTAGCTGCTAACAGAAGACACAGAAGTTATCAACTCGTCGCTAAGTAGAGATCAAGTGTGAGAGTAAAGTGTTGTGATTGTGTGAAAATGTCTACATTACAAATGTTGAGAGCGTTGGTGGATCAGCGACTAACTGCTGCCGTTGAAGAAATATTTGTAGTGTTAGAAAGAACGATAGCAGAATACGAGGCGGAACTTTGTAGAACAAAAGAGGATTACAATCAACTACTGGACGCTGTTTTCAAGAAACATCAAGTTGTGTTACACAGAACAGGTTTGTTTACTTCTTACTCTCACATCTTTACTAACTTTGTATTTGATTGTTAACAAGAAAATGACATTTGGTTTAATTGATGTGAGTGGAGTAGCCTTGTCAAGTGAAAGTAAACAATCTGGCATGCAAATGAAAGAAGATTCATGGAACAGAGTAATGTAACTAAAGAAGAACATGGATAATCAACAGAAAATATTCCTGGGTTTTGTTACAGAGGTAGTCTAGCAAATCTAAACAACAGCAAGCTTAAAGTTACTTTTTTTTTTTTTTTTTACAACAAAATATTACTAAATCATCACAGGCTTGCTTATGTTACCATTGGTGATTAAACAGAACGTATACATATTTTAAAAACATGTTTTACAATGACTAATTATATGGAATAAAAATGCTTAGGAATTAGTTAAGCGTTCATGCTTGCAACTAACAATTTGCCGTCATGTTGTTGTAGAATATATATTCAATGATAACTAGGGATGTACGCTTAGCTTTTTCACTCGGGCACTGGTGCTACTAAATGAAAACATTTCGTAGCTTGGAAAACTACTCAGTGGCCTAGTGGTTAGAGTGCCCGCCCTGAGATCGGTAGGCCGTGAGTCCAAACCCCGGTCGAGTCATACCAAAGACTATAACAATGGGACCCGTTACATCCCTGCTTGGCACTCAGTATTAAGGGTTGGAATTGGGGGTTAAATCACCAAAAATGATTCCAGGGCGCGGCACGGCTGCTGCCCACTGCTCCCCTCACCTCCCAGGGGGTCATCAAGGGTGATGGGTCAAATGCAGAGAATAATTTCGCCACATCTATTATGTGTGTGACAATCATTGGTACTTTAACTTTAAAAAAGTTGGACGCAATACCAAGTGTTCTTAATAACAATTACAATATTAGCACTCAAACAACATAACCATTAAAGGCCTACTGAAACTCACTACTACCGACCATGCAGTCTGAAATAATATGATGAAATATTAACATTGCAACACATGCCTATAGGGCCTTTTTAGTTTACTAAATTGCAATTTCAAATTTCCTGGGAATTTTGTCTTAAAACGTCGCGTAATGATGACGTGTACGCGTGTCGTCACGGGCTGTTATGAAAATGGGCGCTGCACACACACACAGCTAAAAGTCGTCTGCTTTAACGGCATAATTACACAGTATTTTGGACATCTGTGTTGCTGAATCTTTTGCAATTTGTTCAATTAATATTGGAGAAGTCAAAGTAGAAAGATGGAGTTGGGGAGCTTTAGGCTTTAGCCACACAGACACACGGTGATTCCTTGTTTAAAATTCACGGAGGTGAAGCTTTTTTATGGATCACAGCAAACATGGATCCCGACCACCTGTCAACCAGCAGGTTTCGGTGAGAAACTTGTGGTTAAAAAGTCGCCACTTACCGGATATCAGCTGAGCTTGTGCCTCCCGTACAGCTGCCGTCGACTTCCCCGAGACACTGCGCGTCAACACCCGGCCGTGGACGTACACTTCCGACTATCAGGTACTGTTAATCTCACTAAAACACCAGCAACACAATAGAAATATAAGGGATTTCCCAGAATTATCCTAGTAAATGTCTCTAAAAACACATGGATCCGTCTCAATGCAACGCGATTGCAATCGCGTTTTTTTTTTTTTTTTCCTAGTCGTTCGCTATCAATATCCTCAAACATAAATCTTTCATCCTCGCTCAAATTAATGGGGAAATTGTCGTTTTCTCGGTCTGAATAGCTGTTTTTGTTGGAGGCTCCCATTAAAACCAATGTGAATATATGAGGAGCCATCAACATGTGACGTCATCATCTGCGACTTCCAGTAGAGGCAGGGCTTTTCTCCAGTTGCGAACTTTATCATAGATGTTCTCTACTAAATCCTTTCAGCAAAAATATGACAATATCGCGAAATGATCAAGTATGACACATAGAATGGACTTGCTATCCCCGTTTAAATAAGAAAATCTCATTTCAGTAGGCCTTTAAGACACATGTGCACTCATACTAATAAGAACTCATTCAGCTTTTTATAGCCAAGTAATACTATAAAAGTATAGTCCACTACCATGTATCAGTAACATAACATGACTGACAGCACGTGCATCTACATTACTGATCATAATGCCACTTATACAAACCCCGTTTCCATATGAGTTGGGAAATTGTGTTAGATGTAAATATAAACAGAATACAATGATTTGCAAATCCTTTTCAACCCATATTCAATTGAATGCACTACACAGACAAGATATTTGATGTTCAAACTCATAAACTTTTTTTTTTTTCTGCAAATAATAAATAACTTAGAATTTCTTGGCTGCAACACGTGCCAAAGGAGTTGGGAAAGGGCATGTTCACCGCTGTGTCACATCACCTTTTCTTTTAAACAACACTCAATAAACGTTTGGGAACTGAGGAAACTAATTGTTGAAGCTTTGAAAGTGGTATTCTTTCCCATTCTTGTTTAATGTAGAGCTTCAGTCGTTCAACAGTCCGGGGTCTTCGTTTTCGTACTTTACGATTCATAATGCGCCACACATTTTCGATGGGAGACAGGTCTGGACTGCAGGCGGGCCAGGAAAGTACCAACACTCTTTTTTTACAAAGCCACGCTGTTGTAACACGTGGCTTGGCATTGTTTTGCTGAAATAAGCAGGGGCGTCCATTATAGCGTTGCTTGGATGACAACATATGTTGCTCCAAAACCTGTATGGACCATTCAGCATTAATGGTGCCTTCACAGATGTGTAAGTTAGCCATGCCTTGGGCACTAATACACCCCCATACGATCACAGATGCTGGCTTTTGAACTTTGCGCCTATAACTACCCGGATGGTTATTTTCCTCTTTGTTCCGGAGGACACCAAGTCCACAGTTTCCAAATATAATTTGAAATGTGGACTCGTCGGACCACAGAACACCTTTCCACTTTGCATCAGTCCATCTTAGGTGAGCTCGGGTGTTGTTGATAAATGGGTTTGGCTTTGCATAGTAGAGATTTAACTTGCACTTACAGATGTAGCGATCAACTGTAGTTACTGTGATTTTATGAAATGTTCCTGAGTCCATGTGGTGATATCCTTTACAAACTGATTTCGGTTTTTGATGCAGTACCACCTGAGGGATCATAGGTCCGTAATATCATCGCTTACGTGTAGTGATTTCTCCAGATTCTCTGAACCTTTTGATGATTTTATGGACCGTGGATGGTAAAATCCCTAAATTCCTTGCAATAGCTCGTTGAGAAATGTTGTTCTTAAACTGTTCAACAATTTGCTTACAAAGTGGTGACCCTCGCTCCATGCTTGTTTGGGAATTACTTAGCATTTCATGGAAGCTGTTTTTATACCCAATAATCGCACACACCTGTTCTCAATTAGCCTGCACACCTGTGGGATGTTCCAAATAAGTGTTTGATGAGCAGTCCTCAATTTTATCAGTATTTATTGCCACCTTTCCCAACTTCTTTGTCACATGTTGCTGGCATCAAATTCTAAAGTTAATGATTATTTGCAAAGTAAAAATGTCTTTTTAGCATATTCAACTGAATGTGGGTTGAAAATGATTTGCAAATCATTGTATTGCGTTTATATTTACATCTAACACAATTTCTCAACTCATATGGAAACGGGGTTTGTATAATATCAGCACTCAAACAACAATTTCCAGTAACACTAATAAGAACTCATTCAGCTTTCTATAGACAAGTAATACTATAAAAGTAAAGTCCACTAGCATGTATCAGTAACATAACATGACTGACAGCACATGCATTTACATTATTGATCATAATTTCACTTATACACGTGCCAGAATGAGAAGTGACGCTGTAGTTTTTCAATGTAGTCAGTCCCCAGGAACGGTGATTTGTTTAAAGTCTATAAAAAATCAGATAATGTTAAAAGCAGAATATCATCTACTATACATGACTTTTACCACAAAATGATGTAACTACACACATACATAACATGTACATGCACATTAGCTTTGTGTGTTGATCTAACGCAGGGGTCGGCACCCTTCAGCATACAAAGAGCCATTTTAGCCCATTTCCCCCCAAATAAAACCCACCTAGAGCCACAAACTCTGTTAGATTCCTAAAATGACGATAACACCAGTCATTGCTATATGATTTATGAAATCAAACACATATTTGATTTATTTCTGGGTACAACAAAGCAAATCATCAAATTATTTTAATTATTAGAAAAAAATATATACTGTTCCTTCCCTTATTAATGAATACAAAAATAAAAATCAACTCATTCCAACATTCTGAAAGCATACAACTACAGCATATTTATTTGACTAAAAATTGAAAACAACTACCTAGTCATCAATAAAAACAGCAAAATAATAAAAATGTAAGTAAATAAAATGTTTCTCTTTTCTGATCCATCCATTTTTAGGGGTTGACCGCTAAAAACAATACAATTGCATGGCAGCAAGAGGTGTCGCATAAGGGCTGTGACATACATTTACATCGACAATACATTCAAATGTGTTTTATTTTCCTATGACAAGATCCCAGAACTCTCCAAAATAACAACTGTTAAATTCAAATGAACTGACTAAATAAAATGAAATATAATAGATCAAGTAACCATTATTTGTTGTCATTCGATTTCAAAGCCAAAGGGAGGCACGGCGGAGGCATGAAAGAACCGCATGCGGCTCCAGAGCTGCGGGTTGCAGACCCCTGATCTAACGGTAGCTATCGTTGAATATAGATTCAATACAAGTACAAATTGTGGGGAATATGGACACTAAAATGTTCTGTTAAACCACTAGTGGTAACAAAACCTATCCTTTGGTGTTCTTAATTTTTTTGTTGGAAAAATGTAACTGCACAATTTGCAAACAACTGAGTCCCTTTTCAAAATTATGAACTTATTGCTAACCTGCCTGAATAAGTTACATTTCTAATTATTATAATCAAATGACATCAGTCATTTCCATGAGATTATTTTCTAATAATAGTGTTTTGGCCCACTTACAATGTAAATTACAAAAAAAAAAAAAAAATTTTCATGAGTTGTGTACTAGTATTGTATGTCTTGCTTTGGAAATAATGTGTACCCTTTCAGATATCGCATTTAGCTCCCGTTAAAAAATTCACATGTTGCACAATGAGATGTAAGCATGGGATCATGTGTACTGTACATTCTTGTATCTTTCTATATATTTATATTAGTATTTCTTTAAAATAATAACAGTATTTTCTCGATTAATATTTATAAATTAAGATTCTTAATTAATTACACTAGAATAAGCACACATTTGATTGGTACAACTTTTTGTGTGTCTGTAAACGCATCAAAGTCAGAATCAGAAAAGTTTTTATTGCCATTGTTTGAGAACGGGTTCACAAACTAAGAATTTTACCTGGCGGAATCGTGTAACATAAAAGACATATAACACAGAATATAATAATATGAGCTGTAACTGAAGTATCAGATCCTGTTATTGTTCACGTGTCTGATGGCCAAGGGGAAAAAAACTGTTTAGATGGCGGGAGGTGTGGGTCTGGATGAACCGTAGTCTACTGCCTGAGGGAAGATGGGAGAATATTTTGTGTCCAGGCCAGGGTGAGAGGAGTCAGCTGTGATCCGACCCACACGCCTCCTGGTCCTGGAGGAGAACAGGTCCTGGAGGGGTGGGAGTTTAAAGCCAATCACCTTCTCAGCAGCACGTACCATGCGCTGCAACCGATGCTTGTCCCGGACTGTGGCGCCGGGGAACCACACGGTGATGGAGGAGGTGAGGATGGACTCGATGCTGGCTGAGTAGAACTGCACCAGCATCTCAGCCGGCACTTTCAGTTTTTTCAGTTGTCGCAGGAAGTACATCCTCTGCTGGGCCTTCTTGATGAGGGAGCTGATGGTCGGCTCCCACTTGAGGTCCTGGGTGATGGTGGTGCCCAGGAAACGGATGGAGTCCACAATGGAGACAGGGGTGGGAGAGTCAATCAGGGTGAGGGGGGGATGGTGGGGCTGTGACTTTCCTGAAGTCCATGATCATCTCCACTGTTTTCTGGGCGTTCAGCTCCAGGTTGTTGAGGCTGCACCAGGACGCCAGCCGGTCCACCTCTCTCCTGTAGGCGGACTCATCGCCATTTGAGATGAGATGAGCCCAATGAGGGTAGTGTCGTCCGCAAGCTTGAGCAGCTTTACCGACTGGTGACTGGAGGTGCAGCAGTTTGTGTACAGGGAGAAGAGCCAAGGGGGAAATACACAGCACTGAAGAGTACCAGTGTTTGTGGTTCGACTGTCCGAGACTAGATTCCCCAGCCGCACGTGCTGTCTTTTGTCCGTCAGGAAGTCATTGATCCACCTGCAGAGAGAGTCTGGCACGCTGAACTGGTAGAGCTTGTCTTTTAGCAGTCCAGGGAGGATGGTGTTGAAGGCAGAGCTGAAGTCCACAAACAGGATCCTCGTGTCGCATCACTGGCTAAGTGCCACTAGTGCATGTGTTGGTGCACGTGGGAAAGAGCGAGCGGCTGTTGTTGATATGACGAAGTTGGGTTTGGTCTGGTTTGTACGGCAGAAAACGACCAGTTTTGCTAGATAGGAACTTTTTTACCAATGTTTTGGTCATGTGTTTATGGCCGACAAGAGTTTTGCTCAATAAAGGGATCGCTGGAATTCATGTCCTCCTTAAAGCGTTTCGACACGCGTTCCAATAATTGAACAGTGATGACGAAAACTGTTTTCTCTGTTGTGGCCGTCAGTTACATTGAAAATTGTTATGCGCTTAGTTTTTAGTTGGATTTTGTGAGTGGTATATATTTGACGTGTGCAGAGAACACATTAGCAGTGCACAATTGCACAGGATTAGAGGGAACGTTGATTGGAAGGACAAAATATGAACTGCAGATTCCTGCTGGGCAGCAATAGCATACCTTTTTCTTTTGTGGCATTGGTTTATTCTCTTTCCCTGCATTTTGACTCAGCAGAAGCAGCATGTATGTTCGGACGTCGTTTAAGCAACAGAGAAAGACATTCAACAGGACTATATTTCCTTACTGCACGTCCCCTTAAAGTTAAAACCCCATTGACATGAATGAGCAAAACTTGGAGCAGTGGAAACGTGGCTTTATTCAGTATTTTGAGTTGTTGAAATGAAATCCACAGTGACTGGCGAATTGTTTGAGTAGAAGCTAAGCGATAGGGCTAATGCTGTGTGCACATGGCTACAAATGCAGCTTACCACCACCAACTGTGTGAATGTGCAGTGAATTAATGAAGGACTCTCACTTCTCTGTGAGTGCTTCGAGTGTGTAGTATATAGAAAAGTGCAATATAAATCTAATCCATTATTATTAATAAGGATACTGCTATCTGTATTTGTTGTTCCAGCTGACCGATTGAATTATGACACGCTGTCACATTCAGTTCAGCTGCTTCCACTACACGTAAAAATCAGCGCTAAATGATGACAAATAGGGAAGCAACACCACACAAAAGTTTGTTACATAACAATACTTTCTTCTCAAAGTCACTCACAAGTTGTTATTTTGAAGTGAACACACTTTTCTCACGACGAGTCACGGCCGTGTTTTATTAACCATCCTCCTGGCGATCCATTAATCCAGAGGCCAATTACTTCACGCACACACATATATTGGTAGCGCAACACTCAATATGGCTTCCGGTCCATCACTCAAATACGTCCATGTGCAACATTAATACAAAAAATTCCTATTGTACCTGCAAACTCACATAACACGCTAATGATTTGTGTTAATTTATAGAATATATTTGATATGATGTATTATGTAAAAGGTATGTGCTGCCATACATAAATATTTTTTTCCAGCTGAGTGTAATTATAATGAATAGAACCCCATATATACAATATGTATATGTATGCATATATATATATATATATATATATATATATATATATATATATATATATATATATATGTGTGTGTGTGTGTCTCTATATATATATATATATATATATATATGTGTGTGTGTGTGTGTGTCTATATATATATATATATATATATATATATATATATATATATATATATATATATATTAGGGTTGCAACTAACGATTAATTTCATAATCGATTAATCTGTTGATTATTACTTCGATTAATCGATGAATAATCGGACTGCATACATCCAAAGAATCGATGACTAAATTAATCGCTAACTATTTTTATAATCGATTTAATCGATTTTATCGATTAGATGTTGCAGCCCTAATATATATATATATATATATATATATATATATATATATATATATTTACATATGTGTATGTATATATATATATGTGTATGTATGTGTATGTAAATGTATATATATGTGTATGTATGTATATATATATATGTATATATATATATATATATATATATATATATATATATATATATATATATATATATATATATATATATATATATATATATATATATATATATATAAGGGCTGCGAATCTTTGGGTGTCCCACGATTCGATTCAATATCGATTCATGGGGTCAACGATTCGATAATATATCGATTTTTTCGATTCAACGCGATTCTCGATTCAAAAACGGTATTTTCCCAGTTCGAATCGATTTTATATTCATTTTCAATACGTAGGATTTCAGCAGGATCTACCCCAGTCTGCTGACATGCTAGCAGAGTAGTATATATTTTTAAAAATTATTTTATATTTGTAAAGGACAATGTTTTTTCAACTGATTGCAATGATTTAAATTTGTTTTAACTAGTAAACAAACCAAAACTATGACTTATTTTATCTTTGTGAAAACATTGGACACAGTGTGTTGTCAAGCTTATGAGATGCGATGCAAGTGTAAGCCACTGTGACACTATTGTTCTTTTTTTTTTTTAATAAATGTCTAATGATAATGTCAATGAGGGATTTTTAATCACTGCTATGCTGAAATTCTAACTAAACTTGATACTGATATTTATTTTTGTTTCACTACTTTAGTTTTTTTCTGTGTCGTGTTTGTGTCTCCTCAATTGCTCTGTTTATTGCAGTTCTGAGTGTTGCTGGGTCCGGTTTGGTTTTGGAATTGGATTGCATTGTTATGTTATTGCTGTGTAGTAACTTGTTGGATTGATAAAAAAAATTAAAATCGAGAATTGATTCTGAATCGCACAACGTATTCGAATTGATTTTTTCCCACACCCCTAATATACACATACATATATATATATATATATATATATATATATATATATATATATATATATATATATATATATATATATATATATATATATACATATAGACATATGTGTGTATGTCGAGTTCCACAAGGCTCGGTATAGGGACCTAAGTTATTTAAACTGTATATAAATGATATTCGTTCAGTATCTAATACATTGAAATGTATTATATTTGCAGATGATACACATGTATATCGTTCAGGAGAAGACTTGAAGGAAGTGTTGAGGTTAATGGAGGTTGAGTTCCTCCAGCTAAAAAAATTTTTTGATATGTATAAGTGATCATTAAATGATAAGAAAACACAATTTGTGGTGTTTAGTGGTGCAAGGACAAATTGTGAAGCAAAATTAAAATTAAATCAAGTGGAAATTGATAGAGTATATGAAACTAAATTATTGGGAAGAATAATTTATAATAAATTATGTTGAATATATACCGTATTTTTCGGATTAAAAGTCACATTTTTGTTCATAGTTTAGCCAGGGGTGCGACTTATACTCTGGAGCGACTTATGTGTGAAATTATTAACACATTACTGTAAAATATCAAAAAATATTATTTATCTCATTCACGTAAGAGATCAGATGTACCGATACAAGAGGAAGCGGCACATTGTCTACTTTGGAGTTGGCAGAGTTGTTTAGAAGCGACACAGAGGAAAAAGATTTCATGGGATTTATCGATTAGGAGTGACAAATTGTTTGGTAAAGGTATAGCATGTTCTATATGTTATAGTTATTTGAATCTTGACTCTTACCATAATATGTTACGTTAACACACCAGGCACCTTCCCAGTTGGTTATTTATATCTCATATAACGTACACTTCTTCAGGCTGTTGCTCACTATTCTTTATTTATTTTAAATTGCCTATCAATTGTCTATTCTTTGTGTTGGATTTTATCAAATTATTTTCCCCCAAAAATGCGACTTATACTTTAGTGCGAATTTTATGTTTTTTTTTTCCTTCTCTAATTATGCATTTTCGGCCGGTGTGATTTATACTCCGGAGCGATTTATAATCCGAAAAATACAGTAAATGGAAAAATATTCAAATCCATTGCTTGTGTTGAAGTTTGGGGAAATGTTTATAAAACAAATATAGACCCAATAATTCAACCTCAAAAATGGGGTCATTAGATTAATACACAAAGTGTGCTACTATGTACATACCAATCCATTACTTATGAGTTCTAATGTGTCAACATTTTCAGATATTGTGTTCTTAAATATCTTGGAAATTATATCTTGCGTAAAGCAACAGTCTTCCAGCTTGTATTCTTAGGTTTTTTTAAATTAAGAGGAGAAAACTATAATTTACAGGGGATATTGATTTTTTAAATAGGTAAAGTAAGAAGGAATACAAAATACAAATGTAGGAGTTAAATGGTGGGACAAGCTCAGTGATGAGTTGAAGACATGTAGTTCTCTCACTGGGTCCATTTATACACTCATAGTAACATTAACATTGATATTATACATCTGGACCAATAGATAGAAATGCAAGCTACTTTTGCAGTGTAGCTTGTAGTGTAGCTTGCTACAATTCTCTGAGGATAGCTTAGCTACATTTAATTGAGAGTAACTTATAGCTTTACTTACTACATTTTCCATGTAGCTTGCCCATACCCTGTCTACTTGGCCTACCTCACATGTGACTAGTTTGAATACTGCAAACGTCAATACAGTAACACCTCATTTGTGTTTTATGTTCTGCAGACGTCCAGCAGGTGTCAGCAGAGAGTCATGAAGAGATTCCCTCCAAGCAGCAGGAGTGGAGCTCTAGTGTGGGACAGAAGGAGCTACAGGCCCCCTCTCACATTAAAGAGGAAGAGGAGGAACTGTGGGAGCAGCTTCAAAGGTTGGAGGAGGCAAATAATGAAGATGAAGCTCAGTCCTTACAGCTTCATCACAGTCAAAGTGAGGAGAACAGAGGGGCGGAGCTTGTAAGTCAGCACATCACAGAAGCTGATGGAGAGCATTGTGAAGATATAAAGTCAGAACCAGACAGCATTTTTGCTCCACTGTCAGACATGGACCACATGATGTCAGACTCTTCTGATCACAGTGACCACATCCAAAAACCTTTGGAGACTAAAAATGACTCTAAAGATGATACAAGACATCACACTAACAACAAACACTTTGACTGCTCTGAATGTGGGAAATCATTTAGACGGAAGAGTAATTTTACAGTACACATGAGAATACATAAAGGAGAGAAACATTTTTCTTGCTCTGTTTGTAAGAAGAGTTTCTCCACAAAGCTTATCATGACCAGACACATGAGAACACACACTGGAGAGAAACCTTTTACTTGCTCTGTTTGTAAGAAGAGTTTCTCCATAAAGGAAAGCGTGACCAGACACATGAGAACACACACTGGAGAGAAACCTTTTCTGTGCTTAGTTTGTCCCAAAAGATTCTCCATGAATGACCAAATGAAAAGACACATGAGAACACACACTGGAGAGAAACCTTTTCTGTGCTCAGTTTGTCCCAAAAGATTCTCCATGAATGACCAAATGAAAAGACACATGAGAACACACACTGGAGATAAACCTTTTACTTGCTCTGTTTGAAGGAAGAGGTTCCCCAGAAAGCTTGACATGTCCACGCACATGAGAACACATACTGGAGGGAAACCTTTTACTTGCCCTGTTTGTAAGAAGAGTTTCTCCACAAACCTTGTCATGACCAGACACATGATAACACACACTGGAGAGAAACTGTTTAGTTGCACTGTGTGTGTTAAAAGGTTCAGGTTTAAGAATCAGGTCAGTGAGCATAAGTGTGTAACAGTCATGGAAGCTGCAGGGATTTAAAAACACTTAAACAGTGATTGTGCTAAATGTACTTTAAAAACACATCAAGTTTAATATAATATGAATGTATATTTGATGTTGCATGTAGTGCTTCTCATCTTCTACTGTTATATGTTGTCCTGTGCTTTCTTTTTAAAGGCCTTCTGAAACCCACTACTACCCACCACGTAGTCTGATAGTTTTTATATCAATGATGAACTATTAACATTGTAACACATGCCAATACGGCCTTTTTAGTTTACTAAATTGCAATTTTAAATATACCGGGAGTTTTTTCTTGAAAACGTCACGTAATGATGACGTGTATGCTTGACGTCACGGGCTGTTCGGAAATATGAGCGCTGCACACACACACAGCTAAAAGTCGTCTGCTTTAACCGCATAATTATACAGTATTTTGGACATCTGTGTTGCTGAATCCTTTGCAATTTGTTCAATTAATATTGGAGAAGTCAAAGTAGAAAGAGGGAGTTGGGAAACTTCAGCCTTTAGCCACACAAACACACGGTGATTCCTTGTTTAAAATTCACGGAGTTGAAACTTTGCTATGGATCACAGCAAACATGGATCCCAACCGAATGTCAACCAGCAGGTTTCGGTGAGAAAATTGTGGTAAAAAGTCACTTCTTAACGGATATCAGCTGAGCTTGTGCCACCCATACAGCTGCCGTGGACTTCCCTGAGACACTGCGCGTCAACACACCCGTGGACGTACACCTCCGACTATCAGGTACTGTTAAACTCACTAAAACACTAGGAACACAATAGAAAGAAAAGGGATTTCCCAGAAGTATCCTAGTAAATGTGTCTAAAAACATCAGAATCCGTCCCAATGCAACCGCGTTTATTTATTTTCTGTAACTTTTTTTTTTTTTTTCTAGTTCGTCGCTATCAATATCCTCAAACATGAATCTTTCATCCTCGCTCAAATTAATGGGGAAATTGTCGTTTTCTCGGTTCGAATAGCTGTTTTTGTTGGAGGCTCCCATTAAAATCAATGTGAATATGTGAAGACCCATCAACATGGGACCTCATCGTCTGCAACTTCCGGTAGAGGCAGTGCTTTTCTCTTAGCACCGAAAGTTGAGAACTTTATCGTGGATGTTCTCTACTAAATCCTTTCAACAAAAATATGGCAGTATCGCGAAATGATCAAGTATGACACATAGAATGGACCTGCTATCCTTGTTTTAATGAGAAAATCTCATTTCAGCAGGCCTTTAAAGGGGAACATTATCACAATTTCAAAAGGGTTAAAACCAATAAAAATCACTTCCCAGTGGTTTGTTTTATTTTTTCAAGATTTTTTCAAAATTTTACCCGTCCCGGAATATCCCTGAAAAAAGATTTAAAGTGCCTTATTTTCGCTATCTTCGAAGACACTATCCATTTTACTGTGATGTCATACAGTGCTGCCAATGTAAACAAACAATGGCGAATAGCACAGCAAGATATAGCGACATTAGCTCGGATTCAGACTCGTATTTCAGCGGTTTAAGCGATTCAACAGATTATGCATGTATTGAAACGAATGGTTGGATTATGGAGGCGGATAGCGAAAACAAAATTGAAGAAGAAACTGAAGCTATTGAGCGAATAGCTATTGACGCTATTCGGCCATAGCATGGCCGAATAGTGTCAATAGCATCGCCGGTAAAATGTGCGGACCAAACGTTTAGGACTTTCGCATCTTGTAACACTGGAGCTACTTAAATCCGTTGATTGGTAAGTGTTTTTTTCGCATTATTTGTGGGTATCTAGTTTCAAATGTACATACAGCTAGCCTAAATAGCATGTTAGCATTGATTAGCTGGCAGTCACGCCGCGACCAAATATGTCTGATTGGCACATAAGTCAACAACATCAACAAAACTCACCTTTGTGATTTTGTTGACTTTATTGTTGCAAATGCATCTGCAGGTTATCCATACATCTCTGTGCCATGTCTGCCTTAGCATCGCCAGTAAAATGTGCAGACACTCCGGCACATTCAATGGAGGGTCTGGTGGCATATTTCTTTCCACTTTCGCATATTTGGGCCAGTGGTGCAACTTGAATCCCTCCCTGTCAGTGTTGTTGCACCCTCCGACAACACACCGACGAGGCATGATGTCTCCAAGGTTCCAAAAAATAGTCAAAAAAACGGAAAATAACAGAGCTGAGACTCGGTGTTTGTAATGTGATTGAGAAAATGAAAATGGAGGCTTTATTACCTAGGTGACGTCATGTTCTGACGTCATCGCTCCATGAGCGATAAACAGAAAGGCGTTTAATTCGCCAAAATTCACCCATTTAGAGTTCGGAAATCGGTTGAAAAAATATATGGTCTTTTTTCTGCAACATCAAGGTATATATTGACGCTTACATAGTTCTGGTGATAATGTTCCCCTTTAAGTTGTGTACATATGTTGTGTGCATATTATTGTATTCTATTTTCTCATTTGTTTATTTTTCACACATTTTTTCCATTGCATTTTTTTGATGTTATTAGCCAATTGAAAGAATGAATGAATAAAGTTGTTAACAAAACGTGGACTCTGGTAGATGAGCAGCATTATTACATCATGGATGTTAACTACTGCAAAACATCAACAAAGAAGAAAAAGGCTGAAGTTAGCAACACATCACTGAACTTTAAAGCCATCGTGAGTGGAGTTGGTTGTTTTTATTGCTGCATTTGTACTTATTTCACCTCACATCTTCACTTTTAATCTTCAAGTCTTCTTCAAATATATTGTTGTGGGCTTCTAAGATTCATGTTTATGATGTGTGTGTAGTCTGTGGAAATGGTTGTTGTCCCTTGTGGATCCATTTGCTCACTTGCACAGATACATCATCATCATCATCATTATCAGACGTTACTGGTCCACTACTGGACGAAACCTTAACATTAATGTTCTAATATAAGTGTGACCTCATGCAGTGGCAGAGCGTGATCCACACTCCCTCCCCGATCCCCCACGATTCCTGAAATCTTGGCCTTGCACACGGTACTCCAGCAGCACCAAGAGCGTTTCTCGAACCTGGAGAACAAGCTCGAGGTCTCCTTCGCCAGCCTGCTTGCAAGATTGGACACAATTAGTCTAAGCTAGGGGTCCCCAAACTACGGCCCGCGGACCGGATACGGCCCCCGAGCGTCCAAAATCCGGCCCGCGGGAAGTCCCAAGTAAAAAAAAAAAAAAAAATTGTTTTTGTTTCTTTTAATTATTTTTTTAATCTGTCCTTTCTAGTCCATTTTGTACTGTCTCCTAGCCACTCAGGCAAATTGTTCTGTCTAAAAATGCATTTTACCATCGATAACGTGACGTGTGCTCTTTAAGTCAATTAGTGCACGAGGAATATATATATGTGTGTGTGTGTGTGTGTGTGTGTGTATACGTTTGTAATAACAGACTCAGACTTGAACTTTTAACAGCTGCATTAAGTCAATAACATCAGCAGCTTTTACCACCTGAAACAAATTGCCAACATCAGAGGAATAATGTCTGAATCAGACTCAGAAAGAATAAGTCTTTTTCTCCAGCAGTTTGTACTACTGTAATGGTCTTTTCTTTTTGAAATTATATTTTATTAGATTTTACAGTTAAAATGACAAACAGTCATACTTTGCTAACGCAAACCCTTCATACAGGCACACATCCACTCATACACACTTGAGGAGAGAGGTGCACTCGAACTTTAACAACTCAAGGTTTACAGTATAGACATTATTAGAAAATATACCCAAATATTATATATATATATATATATATATATATATATATATATATATATATATATATATATATATATCCATCCATCCCGCTGCGGCTCACGATCAGCAGGCTATCCAGACCATAGCAATATGGATGAATATTCCTCGGCATCAAGGATCCTCAAGAAGTGATCACAAGATCACCTCCCGAGGGCCTGTCCACCGTACACACTACAAAAAAGATTGCAGTTTTGTTTTTCTTTAAAATGTCAATAAGTTATGATTCAATATATGTCAGTAAAGGTTTCCAGGTTAGTTCCCATTGTATTCATATTTGTAGAGTTTATAAATATTATTTTTTCAAGAGTCATTACATTCACAAGTTGATTTAGCCAGTTCCTGAAGTTGGGTGCA
This sequence comes from Nerophis ophidion, assembly GCF_033978795.1. Taxonomy (NCBI): domain Eukaryota; kingdom Metazoa; phylum Chordata; class Actinopteri; order Syngnathiformes; family Syngnathidae; genus Nerophis; species Nerophis ophidion. The sequence goes on from NC_084638.1 coordinate 18,046,602, forward strand.
GATGGGGTTTTCCAGTCTCTGGAAATGAGTCTTTTGGCCAAGACCGTCCCAAGCAGCAACACAGTTGTAATATATTTTGGAAGCTTTTGTGTTTCTGAAGACCATCCAAACATGATTATATACCTGTCAGGAACAACTTTTCTCTGATATACCCCTGTGTAAAAAAAGAAAATGCTGGACCAAAATGATTGAATAATTGGACATCCCCAAAATGAGAGACAATGATCCTTCAGCAGATTTACATTTATCACAAAGTGGAGATGTATCAGGATAAAATGTGTGTAATAAAACTTTAGAATAGTAAAAACGATGAATCACTTTAAACTGCATGAGCCTATGTCTGCTGTTATTTGAGCACTTGTGAATTTGAGAGAGTGTCCGTTCCCATTGCTGATTGGGTATTGTTGTTCTTAGTTCCTGTTCCCATGTTCTTTTAACACTGTCTGCTGATGTCATGGGCATAATGAAGCAGCTGGCAAATTTGGCGACAAGCTTTTTACTTGTGGGTGATAAATTTAATAATTCTAAAAGAGGATGTTTCTCATTTACCAGCTGAGACTTTGAAATGTTTTCTTTAATAAATATTTTTACCTGCAAATAGCAAAACCAACTGAATTGGTACGAATTAAATTTGATTCGCAATTGCTCAAATGACACAAGACTGTCCTCGACATAAATGTTTTTTATGCATTTAATTCCATTTGAGTACCAGTCAAAAAATGTTTTATCTGTTATCGATGGAATAAGTGCATGATTTTGACATATTGGTGAATACAAAGTTACATTGGAAATATTCAGTTGTTTTTTAATTTGAGAAAGAATTTTGATAGAGTTTTTTACTACTTCACTATGGCTTATTGATTTAATTGAAGAGACTGGTTTAGTAAAAAGTAGAGATAGCAATGATGTATAAGGTTTAACTAATGACTGCAGTTCCAATTTCAGCCATGACGGAGCAGAATTAAGTGTTTCATTCTTTGGGAACGCCATCTTCGAATAAAATAGGTCAATGCGTTCAGTTTTGATGCCCAATAGTAATTTTTGAACATTGGAAGACCCGGTCCCCCTTCCTTTGTAGATCTAAATAAGTGCGTTTTGGATATTCTGTGTTTTTTATATCCCCCCACAAAATCTAGAACTAAAGATTCAAGTTTTTGGAAAAAATCTGCAAGAATTAGAATTGGTAAATTTTGAAAAGATATATATATATTTTGGCAGAGTGATCATTTTGATAGCATTCACTCTGCCTAACATTGAGAGAGGTAGGGTCTTCCAATACTCAATACACACTTTCAGTTTCTCAAAGGCTTCAGTAAAGTTCAACTTTAGTAATGATTCATATTTTTTAGATATTTTTAAGCCAAGATAGGATATACAATTTTCTGTGACTTTAACTGGATTTTGACTGATCTTAACATTATCTCCTAGGAACATAAGCTCACTTTTGGACCAGTTTATCTTATAACCACATATTCTATAAGAAGTGGTAATGCGATTTGTGGCTCAGTAAGTGTAACAAGTACATCATCTGCATAAAGTGAGATGAGACTCTCTGATGAGCCCACTGAAAATCCTTTAATATTAGAGTTCATTCTTAAACCAATAGCCAGTGGTTTGAGGGCCAAATTAAAAAGTAAGGGCGAAGGGCAGTAACCTTGTCTCACGCAACAATGTAATTCAAAACTATCCGATATTACATTATTAGTTATGACATATGATTTTGGTGCAAAATAAATTATTTTTACCCATTTTATAAAGTTTTCTCCCAACCCAGATAATTTGAGAACATGATAAAGATTAGCCCACTCAATTTAATCAAAAGCTTTATGAGCATCCAGAGTCACGACTGCAGCCTTTTTGTTTCCTGTGCAGTCTGAGTACAACACGTTCAGTAATCTCAGTACATTGCCAAAAGAAGGTCTGTCCGGGATGAAACCGACCTGATCCGGATGGATAATTTCTGTTATGTGGTTGCTTAACCTTGTTGCGAGTACCTTAGTTAGAATCTTATGGTCTAAACTGAGCAGGGAGATAGGTCTATAATTGGCTGGATCAAGTGGATTTTTTCCCTTTTTTGTTATTATACATATATGTGTCACGGCTCGGACACACACAAGTGCGCAATCTGTCGGGAGCCGCGCTGCGCGCGTCATCCGGCGCGCCTCTGACCGCGCGCATGTCACTCAAACCGCGGCAGGCAGCTGCGCTCCATCTGTAATCAACGCAGCCAGCACTAATGAAAGAGAGGAGTACAAGAACCCCCGCCACCAGTGATCCTTTGCCAGAACGTAGCAACTGTACCGTAAGATCGTCTCCAGCATCCTACTTGAATTTTTGATCCTGATCTCTGTGCCTTTTTCCCCATGCGTTAATTGTCGTGTCTTTCCTCACCCCGCAGCTCCCTGTGTGCGTTCCCGAGCAACGCTGTGTGTCGTGTGCTTTTTGGATTCCCCTTGTCTTCCTCTGGCTTCCTGGTTTTCGATCCCTTGCTCGCCCCCGGACAAACGACGACTCTCTCCTGCCTCTCGACCACGCTTCCACCTTGGACTTCCCTACCTGCCTTGCCCGCGCCTGACAGCTCAGCTCCTCTCAACACGCACCTCCAACACTTGCGGTAAATAACACCTCCCGTTAAATTCCACACATAGTCTTGCACCCATTTCATCTTTGTTACATACACATATATATATATATATATATATATATATATATATATATATATATATATATATATATATATATAGAATAATATAGTTTTGTATAATATATTATATCAAATAATATATTATATAAATTATATTAAAATATTATTGTTTGTATGTATATATATATATACATACATACATACATACAGCATTAGATATATCCTTGTTAAAATAAAGACGTCCCAGGCTATAAGCTTTTCCCAGTCTCTGTGCTGTCTCCTTCTCCCTGAAACCTTCACAGTACGTTCTGGCCATGTCAGAACCAGACGGCACAGGAAGAGGTCACCCCACTTCCTCTCCCCAACACACCACTACCCCTGATCTTCCCACCATGCACACTATCCTCCAGCAGCACCAGTCCCGTTTTGATGACTTTGAGACCCAGCTTAATGCTGCCTTTGCCACCCTGCTGTCAAGGCTGGACACCATTGAACCAAGAACTCCCCCTCCACCTGCACCGGGTACGGGTGCCTCCGCAGCTGCGGAAACATGGGACACCTCCCTCACCCGAGAACCCAAGATTGCCATCCCAAAAACATTTGAGGGAGATTTTGAACTCTGCCGGGGATTTTTGGTTCAGTGTGAGCTTATATTTCAGCACCAGCCCTCCCGCTACTCCTCTGATGGGGCCAAGATTGCCTTCCTGTTCTCCCTCCTGTCAGGCAGAGCACTGCGATGGGCCACAGCGGCGATTGACCAAAGCAACGGACTCGGAACTGACTACTCTGCCTTCCGCTCAGAGTTCCGGGCTGTGTTTGACCACCCAGTGGACTGGGGGGATGCTGCCTCCCGCCTCCACTCCATTCAACAGGGCTCCCGCTCTGTGGCCGAATACACCCTGGAGTTTCGCACCCTCGCAGCTGACAGCGGGTGGGGGGATAAGGCGCTCCAGAGCACGTTCCGACGCGGGCTCAGTGACGCAGTAAAGGACGGACTTTTAAGGGACCGCCCGACGTCCTACCGGGCCTTAATTGACCTCGCTCTCCAGATTGACCAGAGACTTATCGAGCGAGCTGCTGAGCGAGCGCACAGCAGCCCAAGTCCAAGTCCCCAAACCAGACCGCACGCTGCCATGTGGCCACCACTACCTGCCCTTGGGGCCACCAGCACGGACGATCCCATGCAACTAGGCAGATCCCGCCTAGCAGCCGAATAACGGGAGAGGCGCTTCCAGCAACACCTCTGTCTCTACTGCGGGGTGGCAGGTCATGTGATCAGGAACTGCCCGATACGGCCAAAAGACAAGGCTCACTAGTCAGGGGAATCCTAGTGAGCCATACGTCCGTTCCCCGCAAGCGGAGGAATCCTGGCATCCTCTTCCCAGCGAACTTGTCATGGAACTCCAAGAACCTAACCATCGGGGCCTACCTGGATTCTGGAGCGGACGACAGCCTTTTGGATCGGGAATTCGCTCGACAGGCGGGTATACAGCTCCTACCGCTTGAGACCCCCTTACCGGCTCAAGCCCTGGACGGACACCCCCTTGGTCCCATAACCCACAGGACGGAACCCCTCTCACTTACCCTCTCTGGGAACCACACTGAGACCATTAGCCTCTGGGTTTTGGATGCTCCCATTGCCCCCCTAGTTCTTGGTCGCTCTTGGCTGTGCAAGCACAAACCCCACATTGCCTGGTCCACAGGCAAGATCCTGGCCTGGAGCGCTACATGTCACGCTAACTGCCTGGGATCCGCAGTTCCTCCGAGTGACAACCCCAAGGCCACCGTACCTCCCAAGGACCTCACTAATGTTCCCCTTGTCTATCATGACCTTGCTGAGGTCTTCAAGAAGGAACAGGCACTCTCCCTTCCCCCGCATCGACCATACGATTGCGCCATAGACCTTGTGCCCAATGCTGTCCTCCCATCTAGTCGCCTATACAATCTGTCTCTACCCGAAAAGAAGGCGATGCAGGAATACATTTCAGACTCTCTTGCTTCCGGCATCGTTACCCCCTCTAAGTCCCCGGTGGCGGCAGGATTCTTCTTTGTGGGCAAGAAGGATGGATCTCTACGCCCGTGTATTGACTACCATCAACTAAATAATATCACAATCAAGAACAAATACCCTCTTCCACTCCTGAGCTCTTCCTTTGAGCCCCTCGCGCCCGCCACAGTTTTTAGTAAATTGGATCTCCGCAACGCGTACCACCTGGTACGCATCAGGAAGGGGGATGAATGGAAGACAGCTTTCAACACACACCTGGGGCATTTCGAATACAGGGTGATGCCCTTCGGCCTAACTAATGGCCCGGCGGTTTTTCAGGCGCTGGTAAACGATGTACTGCGAGACATGCTGGACCAATTTGTTGTAGTGTACCTTGATGACATTCTCATTTTTTCAAAAACCCTACAGGAACACAAACACCATGTCCGACTGGTTCTGCAGCGCCTACTAGAGAACCGTCTGTTCGTCAAGGCCGAGAAGTGTGAGTTCCGCAAATCCTCAGTTAACTTTCTCGGTCATATTGTTCAAGGACACATCAAGGCGGACCCCAAAAAGGTAGAGGCGGTAACACAGTGGCCACAGCCCTCCACAAGGACGGAATTGAGACGTTTTCTGGGCTTCGCAGGATTCTACCGCCGCTTCATAAAGGACTTCAGTAAGGTGGCCGCCCCTCTCCATTCCCTCACTTCCACCCTCATCCCATTTCAATGGACCAAAGAAGCCAATGTGTCTTTCCAAAGGCTGAAGAGGAGCTTCACCTCTGCACCGGTAGTCGTCCACCCCGATCCTGATTGTCCATTTATCGTCGAGGTGGACGTATCAGATTCAGGCATCGGGGCGGTACTCTCCCAGCGTGCCCAGGGAAATAATGTCTTACATCCATGTGCATTTTTTTTCCAGAAAACTCACACCATCGGAGCGCAACTATGACACAGGTAATCGGGAACTACTGGCAGTACACGACGCTCTTTCTGAGTGGAGACACTGGCTGGAGGGGGAAAAGCATCCATTCCTGGTACTCACCGATCATCGCAACCTCATCCATATTCGTTCTGCCAAGAGACTTAATGACCTTCAGGCACGTTGGACACATTTTTTTAGTAGATTTGACTACACGCTCTCTTATAGACCAGGCTCCCGCAACACAAAGGCTGATGCCCTCTCCAGACAGTTCTCGGAGGAGACATCAACACACCCTCAGCCAAACCCATTCTCCCCCCTGCCCGGGTGGTGGGGATGATCACCTGGGAGATTGAGGCACTGGTAAGAGCGGCACTTCTCAAAAACCCAGGTCCGGGTGGTGGACCCCCCAACAGACTGTTTGTTCCACCTGACCTTCGTTCCAAAGTACTAGACTGGGGTCACTCCAGTGTCTTCGCTTGCCACCCGGGAGTCCACCGCTCTCTATCTTTCATCCAACGCTCATTCTGGTGGCCATCTATGGAGACTGACACCAGAAAGTTCATCGCTGCTTGTTCCACGTGCGCTCGCAACAAGGCTTCCCACAGCCCTGCGGCGGGACTCTTACGCCCCCTACCCATTCCTGGTCGACCCTGGTCTCATATTGCTCTGGACTTTGTGACCGGATTCCCCGCTTCTCAAGGTAACACCATTATCGTAACCATAATCGATAGATTCTCTAAGGCTGCACATTTTGTCCCACTCCCCAAGCTTCCCTCCGCAGCTGAGACTGCCGACTTGCTCATCCAACACGTGGTGAAACTCCACGGCATTCCCCAGGACATACTCTCTGACCGTGGCCTCCAGTTCACCTCCCGCGTGTGGCAGTCTTTCTGCAAAGGAATTGGTGCTACAGTCAGCCTCACCTCTGGATATCACCCACAGAGTAACGGACAAGCAGAGAGAGCCAACCAGGGGTTAGAGACAATGCTCCGCTGTGTTGCCGCCCGCCAACCCTCTCAATGGAGCAGATACTTACCCTGGGTGGAGTATGCCTTCAATTCCATGACCAGTTCCGCCACAGGTATGTCCCCTTTCGAGTGCTCTCTAGGCTACCAACCACCAATGTTGTCTCAGCAAGAGGTCGAGGCAGCGGTACCCTCCACTCGGGCCCACCTTAAACGCTGCCGAAAGGTCTGGAAGACTGCCCGGACTGCCTTAGTGAAGACATCGGACAGGATGCGCCGCACCGCATCCCGGCACCGTCCTATCAGCCCGGGCAGCAGGTGATGTTAAGGGCCAAAGACCTCCACCTCAAGGTACAGTCCTCTAAAATGGCACCCCGCTACGTGGGACCGTTCCCCATCAATGCCATAGTCAACCCTGCTGCCGTTCGTCTCTCTCTCCCATCTTCCATGAAGATCCACCCAGTTTTTCACGTGTCCCAAATCAAGCCTGTGTCCATCAGCCCTCTCTCACCCCCCACCCCTTCCCCCCCTCCTCCCAGGGTTCTCAAGAGCGGTGATCAGGTGTGGACAGTGAAGGAGATTCACAGGGTTCGTCGACAGGGTAGGGGGTTGGTCTACCTGGTCGACTGGGAAGGCTATGGACCGGAGGACCGATCCTGGGTGCCAGCCTCCTACCTCGCGGACCCTTCTCTCCTTGAGGATTTTTACCGTGCCAATCCGGATGCACCCCATAGCTCGTCGGGAGTCTCGCATAAGGTGGGGGATCCTGTCACGGCTCGGACACACACAAGTGCGCAATCTGTTGGGAGCCGCGCTGCGCGCGTCATCCGGCGTGCCTGTCACTCAAACCGCGGCAGGCAGCTGCACTCCATCTGTAATCAACGCAGCCGGCACTAATGAAAGAGAGGAGTACAAGAACCCCCGCCACCAGTGATCCTTTGCCAGAACGTAGCAACTGTACCGTAAGCTCGTCTCCAGCATCCTACTTGAATTTTTGATCCTGATCTCTGTGCCTTTTTCCCATGCGTTAATTGTCGTGTCTTTCCTCACCCCGCAGCTCCCTGTGTGCGTTCCCGAGCCACGCTGTGTGTCGTGTGCTTTTTGGATTCCCCTTGTCTTCCTCTGGCTTCCTGGTTTTCGATCCCTTGCTTGCCCCCGGACAAACGACGACTCTCTCCTGCCTCTCGACCACGCTTCCACCTTGGACTTCCCTACCTGCCTTGCCCGCGCCTGACAGCTCAGCTCCTCTCAACACGCACCTCCAACACTTGCGGTAAATAACACCTCCCGTTAAATTCCACACATAGTCTTGCACCCATTTCATCTTTGTTACATACACATCAGATTTGACATATATATATATATATATATATATATATATATATATATATATATAGAATAATATAGTATAATATTATATAATATAGTTTTGTATAATATATTATATCAAATAATATATTATATAAATTATATTGAAATATTATTATATATATATATATTATATATATATTATATATATATATATATATATATATATATATATATATATATTATATATATATTATATATATATATATATATATATATATACAGCATTAGATATATCCTTGTTAAAATAAAGACTCCCCAGGCTTTAAGCTTTTCCCAGTCTCTGTGCCGTCTCCTTCTCCCTGAAACCTTCACAATATGGCTTCATACAAAGAGCTTGGAAGTTCATTGTTCACGAAAGAACCATTTAACATTCTAAGTATTATAGGGGAAAGTATATCACTAAAAGCTTGATAAAACTCCGCACCAAATCCATCTGGACCAGGTCTTTTATTCACGGAGAAAGATTTCAGTGCTTTTTGCAGTTCTTCAGTTGAAATAATGTTGTCTAAAGAATTCTGATGATTTGGACTCAGTTGAGGTAGCCCAACTGAGGTTTTACTATTGTTGTTTGGACTCAGTTGAGGTAGGTTTAATGAGGTAAAAAAAAAATTATTTAAATCATTAGCCGATATAGCTGAACTAGATTTATATAATTCTGAATAAAAGTCTTTGAAGACATTGTTGATATCCTGTAAATCTGTACATGTTTCACCTGTTTTTGAGCATATTTTGTGAATAGCAGCTTTGGCTTGATCTCCTTTGAGCTGTCTAGACAGAAGTTTTTGTGGTTTATCGGATAATCAAAAATATTTTAGTTTATTTTTCAGCAAGAGTTTAGATACTACCCCGTAAAAAAGAGAGTTGTATTCATTTTTCAGTTTCAGCATCTTATTGTAGTCAGACTGCAAAAGAGAATTTATATGAATTTCTTTAATTTATTTTTCTAATTCTTCCTGCCTTTTTCTTGCTTCTCTTTGATTTGAGCTTTCAAATGAAATTATAAATCCTCTCACAGTAGCTTTAAGGGCTTCCCACAATGTGGAGTCTGAGAACCTCTCCGTTAACATTCACCTCAAAAAAATCTTGGATAATCTTGTTTATATACTCTTTAAAATATTCATATAATAAAAATTGTGGATTAAATCTCCATTTTTGTTTGATTTTAAGGAGATCAGTTTGGATCTGCAAACTCACAGAACTGTGATCTGAGATGATTCTACTATGGTACTCGGGATTACTGACATTGGAGAGGAAAGAGGCTTCCACTAAAAAGTATTCAATTCTCTGGAAGAATTGTGTACAGTAGAGTAAAATTAATATTCCCTTTTATTAGGGTGTTTTATTCTCCATGTCAATGATATTTATTGATCTCATAAGATTATTAATAGTTTTAGGGGAATTAGCAATTGCATGAGATTTAGTTGACAATCTATCTAAAGTGAGATCCAAAAGGCAGTTAAAATCACCACCAATGTAAATATGAGAGGAGCTATCATCAGGAAATAGACCAAACACTCGATGATAAAAGTTTGAGTCATCGGTGTTTGGTCCATAGATATTCAAAAAAGTTACTGGGTAGGATGTACAAACCCCGTTTCCATAAATGATAAATGGGTTGTACTTGTACAGCACTTTTCTACTTTCAAGGTACTCAAAGCGCTTTGACACTACTTCCACATTTACACACACATTCTCACACTGATGGAAGGAGCTGCCATGCAAGGCGCTAACCAGCACCCATCAGGAGCAAGGGTGAAGTGTCTTGCTCAAGACACAACAGACGTGATGAGGTTTGTAATAAGTGGGGATTGAACCAGGGACCCTCGGGTTGCGCACAGCCACTCTACCACTGTGCCACGCCGTCACACTCCATATGAGTTGGGAAATTGTGTTAGATGTAAATATAAACAGAATACAATGATTTGCAAATCATTTTCAACCCATATTCAGTTGATTATGCTATTAAGACAACATATTTGAAGTTCAAACTCATAAACATTTTTTTTTTTTTGCCAATAATCATTAACTTTAGAATTTGATGCCAGTAACACGTGACAAAGAAGTTGGGAGAAGTGGCAATAAATACTGATAAAGTTGAGGAATGCTCATCAAACACTTATTTGGAACATCCCACAGGGGTGCAGGCTAATTGGGAACAGGTGGGTGCCATGATTGAGTACAAAAGCAGCTTCCATGAAATGCTAAGTAATTCACAAACAAGGATGGGGCGAGGGTCACCAATTTGTAAGCAAATTGTTGAACAGTTGTAGAACATCATTTCTCAGCGAGCTATTGCAAGGAATTTAGGGATTTTACCATCTACGGTCCATAAAATCATCAAAAGAATCAGAGAATCTGGAGAAATCACTGCACAGAAGCGATAAAATTATGGCCCTTTGGTCCCTCAGGCGGTACTGCATCAAAAACCGACATCAGTGTGTAAAGGTTATCACCATATGGGCTCAGGAACACTTCATAATACCACTGTCAGTAACTACAGTTGGTCGCTACATCTGTAAGTGCAAGTTAAAACTCTACTATGCAAAGCCAAACCCATTTATCAACAACACCCTGAAACGCCGCCGGCTTGGCCCGAGCTCATCTAAGATGGACTGATGCAAAGTGGAAAAGTGTTCTGTGGTCTGACAAGTCCACATTTCAAAATATATTTGGAAACCGTGGATGTGGTGTCCTCCGGAACAAAGAGGAAAATAACCATCTGGATTGTTATAGGCGCAAAGTTCAAAAGCCAATAATAGGGTTGTATATGTATATGTTGTATATGTTTTTTGAATAATGAGGTGTTACATATTTGATTTTGTAATTGTAGTTGATTCCATTGATTAACTCCTTCATATGATGTACATATTTGTTTTACATGTGTTCATACCTTTGCTTTTGAGTACACGTAAATCCCTCTTAGTTCATATTTACTGGTTCACATCTGAAACATCTTCTGGACCACTTCTGGAAGCATATTATTATTTACTTTATACATCATTTGAACAGTTGTCTTTTATACAAGATCATTTACTTTTAAAATGTGTGACTTTATGAATCATTTGTTGGGTCTCTAGAATCCATTCTACTAATTATCTTTATTACTCTCTTTTGTAATATGAATATTTTTTTGTGATTTTTTGTGATTGTCTCCAGACCTTAATGCATCAAAAATGGATGTTTCAACTGAAGTTGGGTACAATTATTGTAGTTAATATTTGTAGGTATGTATTTTAGTCTATTTAGTATTGCACTCCATTTTTTATTGTTTTCTTTACATGACTTACATGTAGTGTCCAGCCTACTTCATCATCTATATTAACTCCTAAAAATGTGATTACCTTTATTCCTTTCATTTCAATATTATCCATCATAATTTGTGTTTTACATTTTTACAATCTCCAATTATGATGTATTTAGTTTTATTGAATGTCGAATTTATTAGCTAAAAGTAAAAATGTGTTACTTATTCTAGTCTATTTGTAAAAAAAAATGTTTTCCTATATTATAGTCTCCTCACTTTATCCAGACAGTCATTAGGACAAAAGACCCTGGGAGGAATTTGCCCTTTAAAAGGGAAACCTATTCACTGTGGCAGGACAGTATCAAGATGAATTCATCACATTTGTATAATCTATGAGGCATTTTATTATCATTGTACAGCCCTTAACTTTGGGCTGATACTGAGGGCGACTGTGTTGACCGGTTTGACATGTGCAAATGATTGAATGTCCAGTACTGTAGAAATGTGTTTGGATATGACAATCCGTGTATTCCAAGCTATCAAAATGAAATGAAATGTAGGTTCTAGAACATTATGTATGCTGACCTTGAATGGCACATTGTCACAGCAGCGACACCTGACCACACACGACTGCACCACACGGTCGAAAACTGTTTGTCCTCCATGCTCCGGCCCGAACTCAATTAAATGACATTGCCATGGCAACCGTACCATAGCAACAGTCCCATCCCTGTCCACACTTCCTGGTTCTTAACAGGAAGTGGGCAGAGCAATCTGCCGAAAGGGAAATTCAGCATGAACTGAGGCCAGCAATCAATCAAAGAAAACAAAATAAAAACAATATAAACAAATAAGGAAATTTGGCTCCAACATATCCCTTTAATTCCTGTCCGTTTGCTATTAGACTTCTGGCATTCCACTGAACAATCAACATGGCGTTGGATTGTGGTCACATGACTCCGTTTCGTCTCCTCTCTATAGTTCAACTTGCACCTGTACCCAAGATAGTTGTTTTACATTTAAAAACTTTGCTGCTGCTTTGAGGATTATTTTGATCTTCTCACTCTTATTTCTTGCCTGTTCTGTACAGTTTATTACGTATGTCTTCTTTCTATTTCCAGTAAACTAGTAGAACATCTTAGGTGTATTGCTGCCGTCCACAGGCTATTGACAGAATGTCCACCTTCTGCCCTATGTCCCACACTACAGACTTGCACATAAACAGGATAGAAAGTAAAAAGCAGCTTTAAAGGCCAACTAAAATGAGATTTTCTTATTCAAACAGGGATAGCGGGTCCATTCTAAGTGTCATACTTGATCATTTTGCGATATTACCATATATTTGCTAAAAGGATTTAGTAGAGAACATCGACGATAAAGTTCGCAACTTTTGGTCGCTAATAGAAAATCCTTGCCTTTACCGGAAGTTGCAGACGATGACGTCACCCGTTGAGGGCTCCTCACATCCTCACATTGTTTTTAATGGGAGCCTCCAACAAAACGAGCTATTCGGACCGAGAAAACGACAATTTCCCCATTAATTTGAACGAATATGATAGATATGTGTTTGAGGATATTGATAGCGACGGACTAGAAAAAATAAATAAAAATCAAGTAAAAAAAAAATACGCGATTGCATTGGGACAGATTCAGATGTTTTTAGACACATTTACTAGGATGATTCTAGGAAATCCCTTATATTTCTATTGTGTTGCTGGTGTTTTAGTGAGTTTAATAGTACCTGATAGTCGGGAGGGTGTGTCCATGGGTGTCTTCAGGCCAGTGTCTGATGGAAGTCGACGGCAGCTGTATAGACGGCACAAGCTCAGCTGATCACCGGTAAGTGGCGACTTTCTACCACAATTTTCTCACCGAAAACTGCTGGTTGACATTTGGTCGGGATCCATGTTCCCTTGACCACTCTGATGCATAGTAAAGTTTCACCTTCGGGAATTTTAAACAAGGAATCACCGTGTGTTTGTGTGGCAAAAGGCTAAAGCTTCCCAACTCCATCTTTCTACTTTGACTTCTCCATTATTGATTGAAAAAATTGCAAAAGATTCAGCAACACAGATGTCCAGAACACTGTGTAATTATGCGGCTAAAGCAGACGACTTTTAGCTGTGTGTGTGCGCAGCGCTAATAATTCCTTACGGTCCGTGACGTCACGCGGACACGTCATCATTCCACAACGTTTTCAACAAGAAACTCCCGGGAAATTCAAATTTTCAATTTAGTAAACTAAAAAGGCCGTATTGGCATGTGTTGCAATGTTAATATTTCATCATTGATATATAAACTATCAGACTGCGTGGTCGGTAGTAGTGGGTTTCAGTAGGCCTTTAAGGACGTCAAAACAAAATGTATGCATTCTTTCCATTGGCAGCTGGGTAGCAGCAGAGGCTCCATGTATTACCTGAAGAAACTTTTGACTTCTGACCTTTTCACATTATTTATCTCATCTTTACTGCTGGAGTTCAGCTCACCGAGGATGTAAGCTCCATTTTGGTATTTTAATTAGTTTTATTAATTCATTAACAGACTTAAAACAAACCATTATTGTCATTACTGCCTTATTTTTTTCACACTCTACTAATTCAAACCTAGCACAAAAACATTCAAGATGTTCATACAAACAACATTACACGTCCCCAAACGTACAACTTTATTATGGTATTAATATCATAAATTATTACATCACAGGTTTATAACAGTTCTGAAAATGTTTATTTCCCCCCGGGGATTAATAAAGTATTTCTGATTCTGATGATTGCATCAGTCTCATAAAGCCTTTAAAACTGAATATGTTTTTTTACCATAGCTCAGCTTCACAATGTTGGAATATTGACTGCTGATATTAATATTCTTCTATTGTTTAGAATATTACACTTTACTCTTTTTCTTTGCTTAAATGAACAGGATAAACGTGTCTTTAATTGTCACTACTTAGTGTAACTATGTATAATTATGTATATAATAATCTTCCATTCTTCACCTTCATTACCGCTTGATTTAACTCTCATCTTATTTTATCCAGAGAGAATTTGACCATAAAAAAGTTGGCTGAACATCAATAAACCGTCACTAAACATTAATGAAACTAAATATATCATATTTGGAGGTTGTAAAAATGTAAAACCCAAATTATGAGGGATAATATTGAAATTAAAGGAATAAAGTTAATCACATTTTTAGGAATTAATATGGATGATGAAGTAATAGAATGAACTTTATTGTCATTATATTTGCATATAACGAGATTAAAGACTCCAACTTAAGGTGCGGTAGTGGGAACACATATGGGGTGAAATAAATGACATAAGAGGTAAAAGGAAAAACTAACAATTGAAATAAACAGACTACTATCCAATAAAAATAAGCAATCCTGTACAATATACAAAACACTATAGAAGTACCAAATACAAAATACTGTACAATATTCAGAACGAGACAGGAGTACCGAAGTAATAAATAACAATCAGTGTCGGACGTATTGCACTCGAAGGGTAGTATTGCACAGTAGGGTATTAAGGCATGATATTGTATACTGTAAGCTAGACACTACATGTAAATATTATAAAGAAAACTGAAAAAAATGGATATAATACGAAATACAATAAAATACTTACTTACAAATATTAACTATAATTATTGTACCCAATTTCAGTTGAAACATACATTGTTTATTGCTTCACAGTCTGGGGACATACATATAAATGGGTTGTACTTGTATAGCGATTTTCTACCTTCAAGGTACTCAAAGCGCTTTGACACTACTTCCACATTTACCCATTCACACACACATTCACACACTGATGGAGGGAGCTGCCATGCAAGGCGCCAACCAGCACCCATCAGGAGCAAGGGTGAAGTGTCTTGCTCAGGACACAACGGACGTGACGATGTTGGTACTAGGTGGGAATTGAACCAGGGACGCTCGGGTTGCGCACGGCCACTCTCCCCACTGCGCCACGCCGTCTACATATAAAACATTCACACAACAATATTCATATTACAAAAGAAAGTAATAAAGATAATTAATAGAATGGATTATGGAGACCCAACACATGATTCATGTCACACATTTTAAAAGTAAATAATCTCGTATAAAAGACAACTGCTGAAATGATGTGTAAAGTAAATAATAATATGCTTCCAGAAGTGGTCCAGAAGATGTTTCAGATGTGAACCAGTAAATATGAACTAAGAGGGATTTATGTGTACTCAAAAGCAAAGGTATGAACACATGTAAAACAAATATGTACATCATATAAAATAATTCATCAATGGAATCATCTACAATTGGAAAGTAAAATATGTAACACTTCATTATTCAAAAAAACTAAATAAAACACTATTATGAATAAGTATAAAAGTGAATTATGAATATCTAAACATTAAATGTTTATTGTATGTAACATATTTTATATGCTTTTAAGTCGAAATTGTTGTGTTCATTTTAAAGTACACAAATGTACTTGACTGAAATAAAAGCACTAATCTGAAGTGTCGAAATCTATAAATGCTACAATCCTATCAACAAGATTGTGTTACACACACAACAATGATGTCACACATGTTATATGTGCTGATGTTGTTAGCAAGTCAAAGTTCAGTTTTGACAGTTTATTTCAAATCCTGCATCTTCATTTGCTGCTGCTGTTCTCACAAGCACACTTGTGTTTCTTACACTGATAATTAGAAGAGAACCTTTCACCACACACATTGCAATTTAACACTTTCTCACCTGTGTGTGTTCTCACGTGTACTGTAAAAGATTTTTGGTGACGAAAGCTTTTGTGGCAGCTTAAACAAGAGTATGGTTTTTCACCAGAGTGCGTTCTGATGTGTAATTTTAATTGCTGTCTTTCTGTATAACTTTTGCCACATACTGAACATATAAAAGGTTTTTCTCCAGTGTGTGTTCTCATGTGTACTTTTAAACGTTAATTTATTACGAAACTTTTGCCACATTCTGAGCAAGTAAAAGGTTTTTCTCCGATGTGTATCCTCATGTATGTTTTGAAATGGTCCCTTCGAGTAAATTCTTTACCACAGATTGAACATGAATAAGGTTTTTCTCTAGTGTGTAATTTCATGTGTGCTTTGAAATTGTGCTTTTGAGTAAAATCTTTACTGCAGATTGAACATGAAAAAGGTTTTTCTCAGTGTGTGTTCGCATGTGTACTTTTAAACTTTGATTTATTACAAAACTTTTACCATATTCTGAGCAGGAAAAAGGTTTTTCACCAGTATGTATGCTCATGTGTACTTTGAAATGGTGCTTTTGAGTAAAATCTTTACCGCAGATTGAACATGAAAAAGGTTTTTCTCCAGTGTGTATTCTCATGTGTACTTTTAAACACTGACTTATTACAAAACCTTTCCCGCATATTGAACATGAAAAGGGTTTTTCTCCAGTGTGTGTCCTCATGTGTCTTTTCAGATGACTATGTTTTTTAAAAGTTTTGTCACAGTGAGAACATGTGAAGTGAGTGTTGTCAGTGTGACATGTCTTATCATCTTTAGAGTCTTCATCATCAGTGTCAGGAGAGTGTGACGTTGTGTCCTCACTATCTGATAGTGGAGCTAAGAGCTTGTCTGCTTGTGATCCTCCACAGTGGTCTCCATCAGCTTCTGTTGTCATGTGTTGTGTTGAGCTGCTGCTTGGAGGCTCCGCCCCTCCCCTCTCCTCACTTTCACCTTTGACCTCATCATCTTCCCTCTTCACAGGGACACCAGTCACTGGCATCTTGGTGACATTAACCCCGTCCAGTCCTTCAATATGTCCTCCCTGCTGACTGATGCTGTGTTTCTCCTCTTCCTGTTTAATGTGAGGACTCAGTGGGTCCTCCTCTTCCTTCTTAATATGAGGGCTCAGTGGATCCACCGCGTCCATTTTAAAATGGGGTGTCAGTGGGGCTCCCTCTTCCTCTTTAAAATGGGGTGTCAGTGGGTCCTCCTCTTCCTTTTTAAAATGTGGGGTCAATGGGTCCTCCTCTTCGTCTTTGATGTGAATGGTCAGTGGGTCATCCTCTTCCGCTTTAAAATGGGGGATCAGTGGGTGTTCCTCTTCCTTTCTAAAGTGGGAGGGTTGTGGCTTCATCCTAAAGCTGTTAGGAAGTTGCTCAGGGAGAAGATGTTCTTCACAGACGTCTGCAGGCCACAAGAAGACAAACACGTTTTAGAAACATACATCTCTGCTCAGTCACACAATGCATTCAGTACTTTTACATGCACATAGAAAAAACAAGTTAATCGGAAAAACAAGTTATCATATGAACTGTCTTGAAATCTCAGTGACGCACAAACACGCTGCTCTTTACAACATTATTAACAGGAAAATAAAAACCAACCAGGACAACAGTACTTTTTTACTGTGGATAGACGGTTGATGGTTTAAAACTGATTTTGTGATATATCATTTCATATAAAAATATTAATAGAACCCTTTTAAAACAGGCTACACAGGCTCCTAATTTAGTTGATGAAATATGCAGTAAAATATTTCATAATTTCCAGTATTATTTTCTCAAATAAAGTAACCAGATATTAACAGTAAATAAACAAGTACATTAATAATATTTGTTTCGACAAAATAATACAATTAGAAATTATACAATATGTTACTGCATAGGTCAGCTCCCAAATTATTGAGCCTTTGTAACCCATTTTGAAATTATTCTATTATCATTCATATACCAAATGATATATTGAGGCATATACAGTATTGTTATTAGGATATAGATTTTAGGGCATATCGCCCAAACCAAACATTGTTTCGCCAAGTCATTTTGTTTGGCCCACCAAATATATTAATTTTTTATATTCTTTATATGTGTGTGTATGTTTAAAATGTGTTACTAGTGTTCTACATCACGTGGAAGTGTACATTTAAACCAATGTGGGTGGCACTGGGAGCAGGTGGGTAAAGTGTCTTGCCCAAGGACACAATGGTTCGGATGGCAGAAGCTGGAATTGAACCTGGAACCCTCAAGTTGCTGGCATTGCCACTCTACCAACCGAGCTATACCGCCAGGCCACCTTAAAGGCCTACTGAAATGAGATTTTCTTATTTAAAATCCAATCTAATCCAATCCACTTTATTTATATAGCACATTTAATCAACAATAACGTTTTCAAAGTGCTGCACAGCCATTTTAAAAACAATATTATGCTCCAGCAATGACTGAATAAAACAAAAAATGAATAAAAATAAAACCAATAAAAACAATATAAAAACAAATATGATTAAAAACTATTTTAAAGGGTAAAATCAATTAAAACAGTAAAATAAAAATAAAAGTGTATAAAAAACACAGAGGACAACAGAGAACAGAGGACCACACAACTCACGTAGTGTTAAAAGCCAAAGAATAAAAGTGGGTCTCAAGACGAGACTTAAAACTCTCCACTGTGGAAGCAGTTTGAACATGGAGGGGCAGAGTGTTCCAGAGCTTAGGGCCGACCACAGAGAAGGCCCTGTCTCCCCTGGTCTTAAGTCTGGTCTTGGGCACCACGAGCTGGAGCTGGCTCTCGGACCTCAGAGCGCGCGCAGGGATGTAAATTTGGATGAGGTCCGAGATATATTGAGGTGCCAGTCCATGTAAAGATTTAAAAACAAACAGCAATGTTTTAAAATCAATTCTAAAATGAACAGGGAGCCAGTGCAAACTCTGAAGAATTGGGGTTATATGCTGGCGTTTCCTGGCCCCTGTTAAAAGTCGTGCTGCCGCGTTCTGGACTAACTGCAACCGGGAGAGAGCTTTTTGGCTAATGCCAGCATAAAGTGCATTGCAGTAGTCCAGGCAACTTGAAATAAAAGCATGCACGACTTGTTCAAAAAGGTTAAAAGATAAAAACGGTTTAACCTTTACTAAAAGACGAAGGTGATAAAAACACGATTTTAAAACGCCATTGACTTGTTTGTCTAGTTTAAAATCGCTGTCTATAGTGACGCCAAGGCTGGTGACTTTGGGACGCACATAATTTTGCAATGGTCCCAAGTCAGTGAGGGCCGGACCAAAAACTAAAATTTCCGTTTTTCCCTCATTCATTATTAAAAAATTCTCGGCTAACCAAACCTTGACGTCACATAGACAGTTAAGAAGGGGTGTCAGGGGGCCGTGGCTTTTTGAAATTGGCATATAAATTTGGCAGTCATCTCCATAAAAGTGATAAAACACTCCATGTTTCTTAAAAATATCTCCAAGAGGGAGGAGATAAAGAGCGAACAGGATGGGGCCTAAAATAGATCCTTGGGGGACACCACAGTAAAGCGGGGCAGAAGAGGAGGTGGCGTCCCCCAGCCTGACAGAGAAGGACCTCTCAGACAGGTAAGATCTGAACCACTCGAACGCAGTCCCACTGACACCCACACAGTCTCTCAGGCAGTCTAAAAGAATTGTGTGGTTGACTGTGTCAAAGGCAGCTGTAAGATCTAAAAGCACTAAAATGGCAGAGCTGCCAGAATCAGACATTAAAAGCAAGTCATTAAAAACCTTTAAAAGTGCAGATTCAGTACTGTGCAAAGCTTTGTATCCAGACTGAAATGGATTTAAAGTGCTATTTTCATCTAAAAAAGGCTGCAGTTGTGCCAGAACACATTTCTCCAAAATCTTTGACACAAAAGGTAATTTGGAAATGGGCCGATAATTCAACAAACTTGTCGGATCAAGACCTGGTTTTTTAATCAAAGGCTCATCAACAGCTTTTTTACAAAAGGAGGGGACACAGCCAGAGATCAAGCTGCTGTTGATAATGTTCCTAACAGACGAATAAATAGTGTCCCAGATTTCTTTAAAAAAGCGAGGGGGGACTGGGTCTGTGGAACATGATGAGGGTTTTAGCTTGGCGACTATTCCTGTAAGTTCAGGCATGGACACAGGCTCAAAGTGACAGAACACAGTCGAGCACTGAGTGGCCACATTAAAACTTAATGGAAAACGAGAAAGATTTGCCCGAATAGAACCAACCTCATCATTAAAAAAGGAGAGAAATTTTTCACAAGTTTCACTTGTCATCTCCAGTGAAGTGGCTGTATTCGGTTTAAGAACATTACTAATAGTATTAAAAAGAACACGTGGCTTACTGATGCTATTTAAAATTAAGTCTGACAAATATTTTGTTTTCTCAGCTTTAACCACACTTTGATAATTTCGACAGTTTTCTTTTAAAATTTGATAGGAGACTTCCAAGTGATCCCCTTTCCACTTGCGCTCCGCCCTTCGCCACTCACGCCGAGCTGTGCGTGTGGCTTCATTGAGCCAAGGTTCCTGTTTTGGTTTGGGACGTATAGCTCTGAGGGGCGTTATACTATCCAGAATCTTAGAACATGTCGAAAGAAAAGAGTACATCAATTGTTCAGTGTCTGCAGGGTGTGATATACTCTGCATGGACTCAGTAAACAAAGGAGAAAAGGCGGCTGCAGTGTCAGACCTAATAACACGCGCATGACGCACGGCAAGCGGCTTTACATCAGGTTCAAAAGTTAAATTAAACATAACAGGACTGTGATCACTGAACACCGCATCACCAATAACAACATTGTCAACAATAAAACCATAAGACAGTACGAGGTCTAGTGTATGCCCGCGTTCGTGTGTAGAACCACACACAGACTGTACAAAGTTAAAAGAGTCAATGACATTCAGGAAGCTCCTGGATAAAGGTTCGTCTGGGCAGCAGGTGTGAATATTAAAATCCCCAACAATTAAGACACGATCATATTTGGGCAGGATTTCGGCCAGAAATTCAGAAAAGTCATTTATAAAGTCTTTGTGGTACTTGGGTGGTCGATATACGACGACACACAGGACGACATCAGAAAGACCCAGTTCAAACATGCATAGTTCGAAGCTTGAAAAGGAGGATTGCAGGCGGATCTGACGGCATTTAAAGTCATTTTTAAAAACGACTGCTAATCCTCCTCCTTTTCGGCCGGACGACCGCGGAGAATTAAAATAGGAACACTCCGGAGTCAGAAAATCATTAAGAGCGGCGGTCTCACCGACTCTCAGCCAGGTTTCTATCAAACAGAGGAGGTCCAGTCCGCGGGAGACGAATAAATCCTTCAGGATAAATGTTTTGTTGGTCAAGGATCTTGCGTTAACAAGACTGAACTTAACGGGGGCCGGCGCGTCCAAGGCCGCTGCTAATCCAGGTGGGGCCCGACACAGAGCCCGCAGGTGGCGGGAATTCACGCCGCGTCTCCGGGGGCAGGGACAGCAGGAGCGAGGCGGGCTTCCCTCTGCAGACCGACAACAGGCACAATCCAGGACCCGGGGGGATCCAGCGAACGCGGGTGCAGGAAGAGACCAGGTACCGGACCATACCTCCTTCGGGAAGCCACGGAAAGGCGGGCCAGGAGTGCCCTAACTCTCACCAGCTGGCCGCCACGTTTGCCGCGGCGCCGGTGGCGCTTTCGCCGGGGGGGAGGAGCCAGTGGGCGAAAAAGGAAAGGAGGAATCCGGCCAGGTGAGAACGCTGACTTGGACGTCGAAAAACCAACGTCGAAGTTGATCATGTCCGTGTGAGAGGGACACAGATCCAACGGTGTTTGGCGATCATACACCAACAGTGAGTCGACAGGGACAACAAAAAACGTGAACAGCACAAAAACAAACAGAACTGACAGCGATAGACGGCAGGCCATAGCACACACTGGCGCCATCTTGGATTTTTTTAAAAGGGGATAGCAGGTCTATTCTATGTGTCATACTTGATCATTTCGCAATATTGCCATATTTTTGCTGAAAGGATTTAGTAGAGAACCTCCACGATAAAGTTTGCAACTTTTGGTCGCTTATAAAAAAGCCTTGCCTGTACCGGAAGTAGCAGACAATGTGCGCGAGACGTCACGGGTTGTAGGGCTCCTGACATCCTTATATTGTTTATAATCATAGCCACCAGCAGCAGGAGCGATTCGGACCGAGAAAGCGACGATTTCCCCATTAATTTGAGAGAGGATGAAAGATTTGTGGATAAGGAAAGTTAGAGTGAAGCACAAAGAAAAAAAAGAAAAAAAAGACGACGGTTCCAGGCTAAGGCAGTGGGAGCGTTTCAGATGTTATTAGACACATTTACTAGGATAATTCTGGAAAATCTCTTATCTGCTTATTGTGTTAATAGTGTTTTAGTGAGATTATAAAGTCATACTTGAAAGTCGGAGGGCTGCGGTGACCGCCAGTGTCTCTGAGAGAAGCCAATGGAGGAGCCAAGACCACAGTTGCCTTTTTGACAGCTGCAGGAGGAGGTTGCATTATCTGCTCAAGTGCCGACTTAATATCATCATTTTCCCATCCAAAAACTTGCTGGTTGACGTAGAGAAACATGTTCGCTTGACCGCTCTGTGTTAAAGCTTCACAACAAACAAAGAAACACCGGCTGTGTTTCGGTTGCTAAAGACAGCTGCAATCCACCGCCTTCCACCAACAGCATTCTTCTTTATAGTCTCCATTATTAATTGAACAAATTGCAAAAGATTCAGAAACACAGATGTCCAAAATACTGTGTAACTATGCGGTAAAAACAGACTACTTTTAGCCGTGAGTGGTGCTGGGAAAACATGTCTGCTCCAACCAATAACGTCACAAGCATGCGTCAAAATAAGCGTCATCATTCTGCGACGTTTTCAACAGGATACCTCGCGGGAAATTTAAAATTGTAATTTAGTAAACTAAACCGACCGTATTGGCATGTGTTGCAATGTTAATATTTCATCATTGATACATAAACGATCAGACTGCGTGGTCGGTAGTAGTGGGTTTCAGTAGGCCTTTAACAATACCAACACATTACACCTCGCCTAAACTTAAGTCTTAAAAAAACAACATTTTTTTTCTTTTTTGTTCTGTCCAGCTTCTCAGGCAAATCATAATCATATAGTTGATGTAGATACCCATATCGCCTGTTCAGATTTACTTTACAAAAGAGAAGTGTAGGATACTTCTCTTGTTGCCTTATTGATATTTGACTTTATTAAATGTATTTATATTATCATTCGGTGCTAAACTAAAGCCTTAACAAGCTGGTACGCTCCATACTGCCTCTGTCACTATGTCTCTGCAGCACCCAGTATTGTCCCACCCACACAACCATCTGATTGGTTACACGCAGAGCGGTAACAGCCATAACAGCCAATCAGCAGTGCGTATTCAGAGCGGTAACAGCCAATCAGCAGTCGACATTCAGAGCGCATGGAGTCAGTCCTCACGGCAGAGGCAGGCAGAGAGGGGAAACGGAAGGGGTTAGCAGAAAGGTGTTCAGCAGGTGAGCAGAAGGCAGCGGACTCTCCCCAAATTATAATAAACACCTCCCAGTCAGCTACTTGTAACATCACTATGAGCCCGTTGACGTTCTAGAAATATAAGCGGCAGCTCAGCTCGCTCGCAGTCTTTGAGGTGAAGGCTAATGAACTTTTAGCGTAATGTTGGCTCATTTTGCAGTGTGTGCATGCGTGCATTTGTTACGGACAGCAAAGCCTTTTCTGTCTGAGAGAAAGACTTGCATTATTGACCTACAGTTAACCGCTAAGTTATTTCACTTTACCTTTTTCTGTGTTGAAACAGCAAAAAAAATACATTATGTTAAAAATGAAAAGTTTATGTCTCTGATAGTTGATATACTAATGTAACTGCATCATAAAGCCTACATGAACTATTGCTATTGTACTCTTTTTTTCAGCTACGGTTACAATAATCATTAGTAATGGAGCAGCCTAGTTTTGAATGGCAGGTTCCCTGCTATCACATGCTGATAAAAATATAGCATTTCCATAATAAAATTAACTACAGGGTTCCCAAATGCTGTAATAAATTAAGCATGATGAGTTAAGCATATGTCAGCATGTGGCCCCAATTTTAACTCTTTTTTTTCAAACGCGTATTGCAAACGCTTATCAACAGTAAATAAATTTGACTTTGTCATTATTTTGTCTTGGTTAGGCAATATTTACTAAGTCAAAATAATGACATACTTAGTATCTCAGGTAACTAGGACTAATGAGGAGACTATAATTTAGGAAATCTATTTATTTACAAATGGACTAAAATAAGTCATTCTTTTTTACAGGTAGCTAAAGTTGAGATACAATTAAGATAATGAAGGATGGAGTGATTAAGAAATGTTTAATATAGATTAGAATAGGCCATGCAACTAATCATATGTCCTGAGTTCCAGTTGAAACTGGGTGCAAGTTCAAGCTCACGCACATACACTTTTGTCGCCCACATTCTTGCCACTGTTTACGTGGCTTCTTGGCCGAGGTCTGAAGGACAACACCAGATATGAAGTCAGAGTCCAGGGAGAAAAAAAGCACCAGTCAATATCGCACAGAAGGAACCTTCCTGGTGTTACCTGACGGCACGACCACCAAGCTGCGACACCACCACAAAGGATCCTCCATGCTCGTATGTTGGAGTATGAAAGTATTGAAGAAGAAACTGAAGCTATTGAGCGAATAGCTATTGACGCTATTCATAACCATAGCATGGCCGAAGAGCTGCGTTAGCATCTCCGGTAAAAGGTGCGGACCAAACGATCAGGACTTTCGCATCTAGTGACACTGGAGCAATTTACCAATCCGTGGATTGGTAAGTGTTTTTTTCGCATTAAATGAGGGTGGAAGGAAACGTAATATAGTTGCACATGCATCTGCAGGTTATCCATACATCTCTGTGCCATGTCTGCTTTAGCACCGCCGGTAAACAGCATGTTAGCATCGATTAGCGTAGCATGTTAGCATCGATTAGCTGGCAGTCACGCTGCGACCAAATATGTCTGATTAGCACATAAATCAACAACATCAACAAAACTCACCTTTGTGATTTCGTTGACTTTATCTTTACAAATGTATCTGCAGGTTATCCATACATCTCTGTGCCATGTCTGTCATCGCCGGTAAAATGTGCAGACACTCCGGCACATTCAATGGGGGTCTGGCGGCAGATTTCTTGCCACTTTCTCATCTTCGGGCCAGTGGTGCAACTTGAATCCCTCCCTGTTAGTGTTGTTACACCCTCCGACAACACACCGACGAGGCATGATGTCTCCAAGGTTCCGAAAAATAGTCGTAAAAACAGAAAATAACAGAGCTGAGACCCTGTGTTTCCAATGTGTTGAAAACGAAAATGGCGGCTGTATTACCTAGGTGACGTCACGTTCTGACGTCATCGGCAAAAGAGCCATAAACAGAAAGGCGTTTAATTCGCCCAAATTCACCCATTTAGAGTTCGGAAATCGGTTAAAAAAATATATGGTCTTTTTTCTGCACCTTTAAGGTATATATTGAGGCTTACATAGGTCTGGTGATAATGTTCCCCTTTAACATCAAGAAAACATAGCTAATTAGTAAAAAATAAACTAGATTAATTAATCTCTCATAGGTGTTGAGACATTGCTGGACCGCAGAGAATTAACTAAATCCAAATAAGCATTAATATTAGCTTTTTAAGATATATGGCTTGTATCTTCAGTAAGGTTGTGAACTGTTAAGAATTTAAAGATATGATACCCAAATTGAAATTCCCTATCCGTAATTTGGGGAAATAAAAAAGTATATAAAAAAAGGCAATTTAGTTAGCATCTCTAGTAGCACAAGAGGTTGAACACCTCCAACATGATGTTCTGTAACATCTCAGAGCAGGGAAGTCTTTTATCAACAGCTGTTTATTTGAAGTCTTAAAGAAGTCAACTATGTGTGCAGTGCAAGGTGAAATGCAGTTATGTCATCTTCTTGTCAATAAAACACACATCAATCTTGTGCGCGTTGTTATTTCCTTATTTGTCATTATTCAAAGCTGATTGTAATGTGTAGCAGCGGCAGCTGAATTCAATGTGACAACGTGTCATACTTGCGTCGTTAGTCCAGAATCTTCATGGTCCTCATGGATAACATACTTAGGAACCGGCACTAAAAAAAAAAATGGTACTTGGAATACATCTCTTATCTTCAACAATAAACCTTTGAAATATGCTGGCATATGTGCTGCTGAAGATAAATAAAACTAAAGTAGATTAATAATTAATTTTCTACCACTTGTCCTTAGTAATGTTGACAAAATAATAGAATATAAATGACACAATATGTTACTGCATACGTCAGCAGACTAATTAGGAGTCTTTGTTTACTTACTACTAAAAGACAAGTTGTCTAGTATGCTCGCTATTTTATTTAAGGACTTAACTGCAATAAGAAACATATGTTTAATGTACCCTAAGTGTCCATCCATCCATTTTCTACCGCTTATTCCCTTTGGGGTTGCGAGGGGGTACCCTACTTTTTTTTTGTTGAAATAAAGCCAATAATGCCATTTTTGTGGTCCCCTTTATTTTGAAAAGTACCAAAATAATTTTAGTACCGGTACCAAAATATTGGTATGGTTACAACACTACCACCTATACTTGAATATTGTCTAATGGAAATGACTGCTGTCTGATAATCACATCAATAACCAGTGTTGGCATTAACACACTTGTTATGTCTTTGTACGCATTGCAATCAAAAATGACGTGCATTTCCGAAAGTCTGCGCATCCCTGGGATGCAGAATTTTTGTTTTTTTAAACCCAGCTGCCTTCTCCGGGTCAAAATTCCGGTTTACTTTTTTGTTTGTTTAACAATTATTGCTTTCCGCCTGTGTTTTGTTTTGTTTATTGTGACGGTGCGCTCTTATCACGCTGTCACTTGAGGACCGGCACGTCAGCGGGAGCAAGCGCGCTGTCGCTTGGTAGAGTGGCCGTGCCAGCAACTTGAGGGTTCCAGGTTCGATCCCCGCTTCCACCATCCTAGTCGCTGCCGTTGTGTCCTTGGGCAAGACACTTTACCCACCTGCTCCCAGTGCCACCCACACTGGTTTAAATATAACTTAGATATTAGGCTTCACTGTGTAAAAGCGCTTTGAGTCACTAGAGAAAAGCACTATATAAATATAATTCACTTCACTAATTCACACGATTGATGAGCATTCATTTTTAAATGGTGGTGTTAAAAAGCAAGTATATCTCCATCTTTAGTCATAAGTGTGGCCCCCGGATGAACATGTGTCACAAACATTGTATTAGATGATATGTGGATGTTGTGCTTACTTGGACTGTGATGAAGCTGTGAGGACTCAGGTGGTTTGTCTTCATGCTCTTCAGTCTTCACAGAGACAACAGTCAGTGGAAACTTGGTGAGATCCGCCTCCTCCTGCCTTGGAAGAAGCTCTTCCTCCTGAGTAACCCAGAGATCCTCCTCTTCCTCTTTAATGTGGGGGGCTTTGGATCCTCCTGCTGCTGAAGGGGACGTTCTTCTTGACGAGCGTTCATCTGTTGGACGTCCGCAAGACAACACAAACAAACTTCAGCTCCAATGTGTCAAATATTTTTTTGTCTATCAAATATAATATTTTCCAAGTGGACTGACACCACTTTGTGGTGATGTTCTTCCACACATGGAATAATCATCAGTTATTGATTATTATGAATTGTGTAATTGATCTTGTTTACTGCATTTACATTAATTATTGATAAAAAGTAACAACTTATAGAAAACCTCCTGCTGGGATTTTAATACAGTCATGACTGCATGAAGTCAGTCTGCACGTATAAAAGTTTCATTGTGCTGCAGCATCAAGTGACACCAACTCGCTCCTCCCACTACCAACCTACCAGCCAACCTTGACATGCACCTCCAAAATAGTCCCACCTCACGTCAACGGTGACCAGGACTGCAGAGCTGTGGTCGGTTGGCTTTACTTTTACACCCAATATCCTCACCTTGTTCTTCCTTCTGCGAAAGCAACATTTTTAACCCGACAGAAAACAAACAGAAGTGCAGCGAAGCACGTGTAGCAAGTGCCAGCGAGTGTGGCCGTGCGATAGTATGTTGGTTGAACCTCACTCACACCTTAAGAAATGTGCTGGCGTGAGAATATATATACCCACTATATTGCCAAAGGTATTTGGCCACCCATCCAAATGATCAGAATCAGGTGTTCTTATCACTTATAAAATTAAACACGTAGGCATGGAGACTGTTTCTACAAACATTTTGTGAAAGAATGGGCCGCTCTCAGTGATTTCCAGCGTGGAAATGTCATAGG
The DNA here is from genome assembly GCF_033978795.1 of Nerophis ophidion. Classification (NCBI taxonomy): domain Eukaryota; kingdom Metazoa; phylum Chordata; class Actinopteri; order Syngnathiformes; family Syngnathidae; genus Nerophis; species Nerophis ophidion. The sequence goes on from NC_084638.1 coordinate 18,074,820, forward strand.
ATGCCACCTGTGCAACAAATCCAGTCGTAAAATGTCCTCGCTCCTAAATATTCCAAAGTCAACTTTATCATAAGAAAATTGAAGAGTTTAGGAACAACAGCAACTCAGCCATCAAGTGGTAGGCCACGTAAACGGACAGAGAGTTGTCAGCAGATGCTGAAGCACATAGTGCAAAGACTTCCTGCACAGTCGGTTGCGACAGAGCTCCAAACTTCATGTGACCTTCCAATTAACCCACGTACAGTAGGCAGAGAGCTTCACGGAATGGCTTTCCATGGCCGTGCAGCTGCATCTAAGCCATACATCACCAAGTCCAATGCAAAGCGTGGGATGCAGTGGTGTAAAGCACGTCGCCACTGGACTCTGGAGCAGTGGAGACGCCTTCTCTGGACTGATGAGTCACGCTTTTTTCCATCTGGCAATCTGATGGACCAGTCTGGGTTTGGAGGTTGCCAAGAGATTGCTACATTTATGCTGGGATTGTGCCGAGTGTGAAATTTGGTGGGGGAGGAATTATGGTGTGAGGTTGGTTTTCCAGGAGTTGGGCTTTTCCCCCTAGTTGCAGTGAAAGGAACTTTGAAAGTTCCAGGATACCAAAACATTTTGGACAATTCCTTGGGATGGCAATTCAAGTTCATATGTGAGTAAAGGCAGGTGGCCTAATTATTTTGGCAATATAGTGTGTGTGTGTGTGTGTGTGTATATATATATATATATATATATATATATATATATATATATATATATGTGTGTGTGTGTGTGTGTGTGTTACAATATTTGGGTACCTCATGCTTTGATTACAAACAAAATATTGATGCATGTTCAATTTGTGTGAAATATATTAGAGCCATTTTTAATATTTAACCCCAAAAAGGGATAAGTGGTAGGACAACGGATGGGTGGACGTCATCAGGGTACTAGAAGTGCGAGCAAACAACATCATTTGTATTTATTGCTAATAAAGTTAGCACCAGCACAAAGTAGACCACTGCAATGTATGTGTAATACATTATTTTACACTGTCATAATAATCCATCCATCCATTTTCTACAGCTTATTACATTTGGGGTTTTAATCATTTTAATTTTTGATCATGTAAAGCGTCTTTGAGTGCACTGAAAGGCACTGTACCAAATAAAATGTATTATTATTATACTATGTGACGTATTCCAGACTTAAATTACGAGTCGTTTGTTCCTTTCTAGTGACAAATATTTAATGATGTTAAGCGTGACTGTAATATAGAACAAAAAAACAGTTAAAGTATTAAATAAGTCAATATAATTCTCATTGAGAACATATAAAATACACTCCTCAAAAAAAAACGCTGGCATTTGCTACAAAGGCCTGCTAGCGTTAGCCTGCTGGCTTCGAACAACATATCAGGTAAATAAGATAAATAATATAAAAATATATAATTTATATTACCTCATAAGCCGCGTGTACAACAGAGGAGTGGAATATATTTGTTGCGATCTGCTGCTCAGATCTACACTATTTATTTTTCTATTTTGTATATTTCTCCGACTCCTTATTTCCTGTTTGCTTTGTCACCATGGTCACTCATCAATCCACCTGCTAGTCTCGCCCCGCACACCTGCTAATAATTATCACCCTCCTATTTAAGCTCACCTTTTCTGTTCACTCGCTCTCGGATCCTAATTTGCCCACGTGCAACAGTGACGACTCTCATCATTCTATGTATGTATTTTCTCGCTAGCTCTCATGCTAAGCCACTTTATTTTCCAGCTTTCATGCTGAATGTTTTTGTTTACTCTTTTGTGTCCTCGTACCAAGTTTTAGTTTTCCTTGTGTTTTATCCTAGCTTTCACGCTAGAGTCTTTTGTTTACCTTTTCTCTTTACACCAGTGTTTTTGTTCATAGCCTTTTATTATTTAATAAATCCATTTATAACATACCTTTGCTGTGTTCTGCTTCGACGCATCCTTGGGAAAACAACGCCGGCATTACCATGCCGAAGAAGAGTCATCACAATATTCTTCCTATTGTTACATCAGCAACTTTTAAATGGGACTTTTTTTTTGTTCCGTGTTGGGGCGAAAGAAGTGTGCACCCCTCACTATTGTCCCAGTGAAACACGTGTTTGGGCAACATTTTTTCCGCGGTTGAGAACACCTCGATGACGTCACACAGGAGGAAAAGCAAAACAAGATGGTGTCTGGCGGAGAATACGTTGTTTTGGTTATTATGGTTTCTAGGTCTTAATTACAACGTACATGTGCACATGTGTGTCGTTTAACAGAGTAAACGTCGTTATTAATTGTTTGTATGCGGATACATTAGTCTGAGTGCACTTTGACGTGCTAGCTTAGCCTGCTGGTTAGCTTAGCTTGTTAGCTGCTAACATACAGAGGCGGAAGTGATCGACACATCAAAGCAGAGATCCAATGTAAGTGTAAAGTGTTTTTATTGTGTGAACATGTCTACATTACAAATGATGTGAGTGTTGGTGACTCGGCGACTAACTGCTGCCGTTGAACAAATATTTGTGATGTTAGAAAAAAAAAAAAAAGATGGCAGAGTACGAGGAGGAATTTTGTCCAACAAAAGAGAAGGAGCGACAATATCAACTACTGGACGCTGTTTTCAAGAAACATCAAGTTGTGTTACACATCCATCAATCCATCTTTTTCTGCTTATCCGAGGTCGGGTCGCGGGGGCAGCAGCCTAAGCAGGGAAGCCCAGACTTTCCTCTCCCCAGCCGCTTCGTCCAGCTCTTCCCGGGGATCCCGAGGCGTTCCCAGGCCAGCCGGGAGACATAGTCTACCCAACTTGTCCTGGGTCTTCCCCGTGGCCTCCTACAGGTCTGACGTGCCCTAAACACCTCCCTAGGGAGGCGTTTGGGTGGCATCCTGACCAAATGCCCGGACTACCTCATCTGGCTCATCTCCATGTGGAGGAGCAGCAGCTTTACTTTGAACTCCTCCCGTATGACAGAGCTTCTCACCCTATCTCTAAGGGAGAGCCTTATTTTGGCAGCTTGTACCCGGGATCTTGTCCTTTCGGTCATAACCCAAAGCTCATGACCATAGGTGAGGATGGGAATGTAGATCGACTGATAAACTGAGAGCTTTGCCTTCCGGCTCAGCTCCTTCTTCACCACAACGGATCGATACAGCATCTGCAGACGCTGCACCGATTCGCCTGTCGATCTCACAATCCACTTTTCCCTCACTCGTGAACAAGACTCCGAGGTACTTGAACTCCTCCACTTGGGGCGAGGTACTCCACCCTTTTCCGGACGAGAACCTTTGACTCGGACTTGGAGGTGCTGATTCTCATCACAGATGCTTCACACTCGGCTGCGAACCGGGCCAGTGAGAACTGAAGATCCTGGCCAGTTGAAGCCATCAGGACCACATCATCTGCAAAAAGCAGAGACCTAATCCTGCAGCCACCAATCCGGATCCCCTCAACGCTTTGATTGCGCCTAGAAATTCTGTCCATAGAAGTTATGAACCTCCTTGGCGAAGTCCAACCCTCACTGGAAAAGTGTCCGACTTACCGCCGGCAATGCGGACCAAGTTCTGACACTGATCATACAGGGAGCGGACCGCCACAATCAGACAGTCCGATACCCCATACTCTCTGAGCACTCCCCACAGGACTTCCCGGGGGACACGGCCGAATGCCTTCTCCAAGTCCACAAAGCACATGTAGACTGGTTTGGTAAACTCCCATGCACCCTCAAGGATCCTGCCGAGAGTATGGAGCTAGTCCACAGTTCCACGACCAGGACGAAAACCACACTGTTCCTCCTGAATCCAAGGTTCGACTATGCGGCATAAACTCCTCTCCAGTACACCTGAATAGACCTTCCCGGGAAGGCTGAGGATGCTTATACATATTGACACAAATATATAAAAAACACTAACCTTATCACAGTTATTTTGCAATTTTTTGATTTGATCTTTCACAACAAGGTTAAATCACCAATAATGATTCCAGGGCGCGGCACCACTGCTGCCCACTGCTCCCCTCACTTCTGAGGGGGTGATCAAGGGGATGGGTCAAATGCAGAGGACAAATTTCACCACACCTAGTGTGTGTGTGACAATCATTGGTACTTTAACTTTAACTTAACTTAACCTAGTGGCCACAATAATTCATTAAGTCAAGCTCATGGCGCAGAAAGTTGAACGCTGCGGACAAGTTTGTTACTGGATACTTTCTATCAGATTTTTGTTTTGGAGACTTTGTGTACGTATTAAGCAACTATAATTAATTGATATGCTTAAATGTGCTGTTTTAGCTTAGCTGTTGTGTAGCTGCTAGCTCCTCGCAGCCTACAGCAGGTGTGTCCAAAGCGCAGCCCATAGCTATGTTTTTAACCGACAACGGGGAGTGGTGAAAATGTGGCAGCTTGGTGGTCGTGCCGTCAGGTAACACCAGGAAGGTTCCTTCTGTGCGATATTGACTGGTGCTTTTTTCTCCCTGGACTCCGACTTCATATCTGGTGTTGTCCTTCAGACCTCGGCCAAGAAGCCACGTAAACAGTGGCAAGAATGTGGGCGATAAGAGTGTATGTGCGTGGGCATGAACCTCCACCCAGTTTCAACTGGAACTCAGGACATATGATTAGTTAAACGGCTTATTCTAATCTATATTAAACATTTCTTAATCACTCCGTCCTTCATTATTTTAATTATATCCCAACTTTAGCTACCTGTAAAAATGAGTGACTTATCCTAGTCCATTTTTAAATAAAGTGTTTTCCTAAATTATAGTCTCCTCACTTGAACCAGACAGTCATTAGGACAAAAGACCCTGCGAGGACTTTGCCCTTTAAAAGGGAAAGCCAAAAAGGACAGTATTAAGATTAATTCATCACATTTACTTGGAGGCATTTTACTATTAATATATTATGTTCTCATTACTTGGGGCGGTATAGCCCGGTTGGTAAAGTGGTCGTGCCAGCAACTTGAGGGTTCCAGGTTCGATCCCAGCTTCTGCCATCCTAGTCACTGCCATTGTGTCCTTGGGCAAGACACTTTACCCACCTGCTCCCAGTGCCACCCACTTTGGTTTAAATGTAACTTAGATATTGGGTTTTGCTATGTAAAGTGCTTTGAGTCACTAAATAAAAGCGCTACATTAATATAATTCACTTAACTTCACATGATATCTTGTTTTTCTAATTTCAAGGGGAACTGCACTTTTTGGAATCATTCACAGTCCCTATGTAAGTAAAAGTTAAGGTCCCAATGGTGGTCACACACTAAGGGGTGGTGAAATTATCCTCTGCATTTGACCCATCCCCAAGTTCACCTCCTGAAAGGTGAGGGCAGCGGAGACCGCACTCGGGAATCATTTGGTGATTTAACCCCCAACCCTTGATGCTGAGTGCCAAGCAAGGAGGCAATGGGTCTGTTTTAAAATGGTTCTATTAGTAATTCTATATTAAATAATATATCGCAAAATCCATGTTAAAGCAGTTCGAGATGCTATCTCAGTAGAAGCATTTAAGTCTCACCTTAAAACTCATTTGTATACTCCAGCCTTTAAATACACCTCCTTTTTAGACCAGCTGATCTGCCGCTTCTTTTCTTTTTCTCCTCTGTCCCCCCCTCCCTTGTGGAGGGGGTCCGGTCCGATGGCCATGGATGAAGTAATGGCTGTCCAGAGTCAGGACCCAGGATGGACCGCTAGTCGGGACCCGGGATGGACCGCTCGCCTGTATATCGGTTGGGGACATCTCTACGCTGCTGTTCCGACTCCGCTTGGGATGGTTTCCTGTGGACGGGACTCTCGCTGCTGTCTTGGATCCGCTTTGAACTGAACTCTTGCGGCTGTGTTGGATCCACTATGAATTGAACTTTCACAGTATCATGTTAGACCCGCTCGACATCCATTGCTTTCGGTCCCATAGAGGAGGGGGGTTGCCCACATTTGAGGTCCTCTCCAAGGTTTTCATAGTCATCATTGTCACCGACGTCCCACTGGGTGTGAGTTTTCCTTGCCCTTATGTGGGTTCTTCCGAGGATGTTGTAGTGGTTTGTGCAGCCCTTTGAGACACTTGTTATTTAGGGCTATATAAATAAACATTTATTGATTGATTGATATCGTCCATCCATAATAAAAAGTCCTGTCGTCCTGGTTTGTTTTTCTTTTCCTGTGAAAGATGTTGTAAAGAGCAGTGTGTTTGTGCATCACTGAGATTTCAAGACAGTTCATACGATAACTTGTTTTTCCCAAATACATGTAAAAGTAGTGAATTCATTGTGTGACTGAGCACAGATGGTGTGTTTATCTTGCAGATGTCTGTGAAGAACATCTTCACCCTGGGCAACAGAAGTGGAGCTTCAGGATGCAGACGGAGGAGCTACAGCCCTCTCACATTAAGATTGAAGAGGAATACTCACTGATCCCCCATTTTAAAAAGAAAGAGGAACACCCACTGATCCCCCATTTTAAAAAGGAAGAGGAGTATCCACTGACGCCACATTTTAAAGAGGAAGCGGTGGATCCACAGAGCTCTCACATTAAGGAGGAAGAGGAGAACCCACTGACCCCTCATATTAAAGAGGAAGAGGAAGTACACAGCATCAGTCAGCAGGGAGAGCATCTAGAAGGACGGGAGGAGGTTGATGTCAACAAGATGCCAGTGACTGGTGTCCCTGTGAAGAGTGAAGATGATGAGGTCAAAGGTGAAAGCGAAGAGAAGAGAGAGGCGGAACCTCCAAGTAGCAGCTCAACACAACACATGACAACAGAAGCTGATGGAGACCACTGTGGAGGATCACAAGCAGACAAGCTCTTAGCTCCACTATCAGATAGTGAGGACACAACGTCACACTCTCCTGACACTGATGATGAAGACTCTAAAGATGATAAGACCTGTCACACTGACAACACACACTTCAAGTGTTCTCACTGTGACAAAACTTTTAAATCTCCTCGTAATTTGAAAAGACACATGATAACACACACTGGAGAAAAACCTTTTTCATGTTCAGTCTGCAGTAAAGGTTTAACTCATAGGCACTATTTGAAAGTAGACATGAGAATTCACACTGGAGAAAAACCCTTTTCTTGCTCAGAATGTGGTAAAAGTTTTGTAAGAAATCAAAGTTTAAAAGCACACATGAGAACACACACTGGAGAAAAACCTTTTTCATGTACAATCTGCGGTAAAGATTTTACTCATAAGCAACATTTGGAAATACACATGAGAATACACACTGGAGAAAAACATTTTTTCTGCTCAGAATGTGGGAAAAGTTTTGTAAGAAATCAAAATTTAAAAGAACATTTGAAAATACACACTGGAGAAAAACCTTTTTTATGTTCAATCTGCGGTAAAGATTTTACTAATAGTAAACATTGCAAAAGACACATGAGAACACACACTAGAGAAACACCTTTTTCGTGTTCAATCTGTGGTAAAGATTTTACTCGGAGGCACCATTTAAAAAAACACATGAGAATACACACTGGAGAAAAACCTTTTTCCTGCTCAGAATGTGGTAAAGCTTTTTTACGAAGAAGCAATTTGAAAAGACACATGATAACACACCCAGGAGAGAAAGTGTTGAGTTGCAGTGTGTGTAGTGAAAGATTCTCTTATAAGTACCAGTGTAAGAAACACAAGTGTGCTGGTGAGAACAGCAGCAGCAAATGAAAATGCAGGATTTGAAATAAACTGTCAAAACTTAACTTTGACCTTCTAACAACATCAGCACATAGAGTCTAACGTTTATAGATTAGATATAGATTTTTAATTTTTTCAGTCAAGTACATGTTTTAATATTGATTGTGTACTTTTATTTAAAAATGAAGGCAACACTTTGACTCTCAAGGTGAGAATAAACAGGACAAAACATGTTGCAAATACTTTTTATGTGTAAAGAGATATTCAGAAATCATTTTTAATTATTTATGATGTTATAGATGAAATCCTTTATATGATGTACATATTTGTTTTACATTTGTTCATACCTTTCTTATGAGTACACATAAATCCCTCTTAGTTCATATTTACTGGTTCAAATCTGAAACATCTTCTGGACCACTTCTGGAAGCATCTTATTTTTTTACTTTATACAAGATCATTTACTTTTAAAATGTGTGACTTTATGAATCATTTGTTGGGTCTCAATCCATTATTTGAATTATCTTTATTACTCTCTTTTGTAATATGAATATTGTTTTATATGTATGTACCCTCTATGCAATATGTAGATTAGAGGAAATAGCAACATTATATGTGGAC